>NC_088931.1:84242500-84332500 GCF_038396675.1 Hydra vulgaris
TATTTTTTGAAATCTAAATATCGAGGGGAAAAAAACTACTAAAACTTCAGTAAAACATATTTTAACAATTTTTTCGGTATATAAACCATAAATACATTAAAGGTATAAGTACTTTACGTATATTATTACATATTAAAACTGATAACGAAACGGCCGATTTAATTGCAATATCTAGCACTTTTGACTATCATGTTATTGCTATCTCAGAAATATGGTTTTGAAATTACTCAGTACCAAGTATTGATGAATATAACCTATATTGTAAGGATCGCCAAGACGGGCATCGAAGTGGCGGTGTAGCTATTTACATTACCAACGTGTTTAACTATCGATAAGATTATTATAGAAATAATTAAATACCGACGTATTTAATCAGTTCTATAAATCAGACATACTATGGTTCCTCAAATAATATGTTGTAACTGTTATTTACTTACAACTTTTTTTTTTAATTTTGTTATTTAGGTGCCCCTAAGAAGACCAAACGGACTTGTTATAGAGTACCGCGGAAGTGCATTTAACTAGGAAGTTCACGCCTCCTTCCTTACCGTGATGCGAAAATATGTCAAGAGTTCGTTTCGAACCTGGATCTCCTGCTTCTAAAGCAAGCGTTTAACCACTGCACCACGGCCGCTTAACTGTGCTACTCTTTTAAACTTTTACCTGATGCTATACTAAATAATATCACTAAGGGTCATTTTATAATCATTTGAAGAAACTTAGTTTCAGAACCGTTTTCCTAAAGTGAACCTCAATTGTTTAATTGCAACAAAGGTGATAACGATTCAATATCAAAATTTATTGCATCAATCGACTGGAATATTTTATTTCTACAAAAAACCGTGGATCAAATGTTCAATTTACTAATTTCTAACTATCTCACCAAGTTTAATAAAACAAATAAAAAGTATGATGCTTACTGCATATAATAAAAACCTAATCCGAGAAAAAAAATCTGAAAGGAAGAGTAATGAGCTTAAAATAAATTACAATCGTCTTAATCTTTTCGTAAAATCTGAAATATTTAAATTAAAAAGAGCACACGAATAAGAAATAATATCAAAATCCCAGAACAACCTAAAACTTGGCTACAAATGCATATACATTAACAAACAACATAAAATTAAAGAGCTTGTTCTCTATAATTTTTAATTGTTACTTAAGTAAATGTAGTTGATCTTAAGTAAATGTAGTTGATCTTCTGAACTATCAATTCAAAACTATGTTTACACTTGAAAGCTCCAAATATTTTTCATCGTTAAATAAAGTAGATATTAAATATTTTTCATCGTTAAATAAAGTAGATATTTTTTTTTAATAAAAAAAATTTGACTTTCAAACCAGCATTTCTTTGTGGGACATTGCAGTGTCCCATGCATGCATGCTTGGTTTTTGACAGCATTTGAACTTGCATCAGTCAATTGTTTGCAGATAATATACTCAAGAACTATATTCAAATATCATATGAACATGTTAGAGAATGTTCATATGATATTCGAACATCACAAATTTAATAATATTGTTGTGATATGTTATATAAATAATACTATAATAGATTATGATATGAAAATAAGATAGGATATGAAGGCAATGATCAAAGAATAAATTTACTTATAGAAATTTAGATGTTTGTTTATTAGTCATAAGCGAGAGGTTCCGAGTTCGATCCCTACCACGTCCCTGGTAGTACCGCGCTCAACTTGTTTCCCCGCGCAGCGGCCTTGTTTGTCAAGGTTCGTGTTTCGGAGTTATAGAGTTGAGAGAGGGTTTTGACCACAATTAAGTAGCCTCCTCATCTGTAGTGGCCTTCTGGGCCTTGGGGAGGTGAAATAATAATAAAAAATAAAAAAATGAAAAAATAAAAAAAAGTTAGTTTCAGAGTATTATATTATGTGTGACCGCGGCTTTCTATAATAACAGGCCTTGACATCGCGCAACAAAGTTGTTAAACTGAAGGCCAATTCCTAATACTGTGTTTACATTTTCATCTTTTAACATTAGACAAAAGTTTGTGTTTGCACTTTTTTAATAAATCTTTAAAATTTGATTGGTTTATAAATTAGATAGCGCAACTTCAAGACGATAACGTTGTAAGGTTCAAGGCGTTAACATTGTATGGTAATAATGTTGTCAAACTAACGATAAGTTTTTTTAATAATTAAAATGCCTTAAAAATGCCTTTAAAATGCTGTGTATCTCTTTGAAAGTCGAACTATCTCAACTACAACAAAAATATCATTTATACAACTACAAATACATTATCAATTACAACTACAACAAAAATATCAATACTCAACTACAACAAAAGGGTGGCCGGTTCTAGACAAGAATTCAGGAAAGCCTTTCTAGGAAAGAAACATGAAAAATCTTGCTATGATAGAAAAAAACATGATTACATTTTAGGATAGAATAATTGAAGGATAGAAAAGAAGGAAGAAATACATATATCCTTTCTGGCAAAGAAAAATGAAAAACTTGCAAGCAAAGACTTTTTTAGGATAGAAATCGCACAAGTAAAAGTCATTTTCTTTCTAGCAAAGAAAATTGGAAAAACGTACTAGCAAAGAAATTTTAGAAAAGATATTTTAAAAACGTGCTAGCAAAGAAATTTTAAGAAAGAATTTGCGCGCAATTTGGTAATTACAGTTATGATTATTAATTGAATAAATGTTAAATAATTATAATCGCATTAATTTTTTTGGATTAATGAAATAAAATTCTGTCGTAGCATGTTTTTTAGATTTTTTAAATAAAATTCTTTCCTAGCAAGTTTTTCGCATTTATTTCAAGTTTCTTTTCAAAATTTCTGCCAAAAAATATTCTTTTGTAAAAATTCTTTTCTAGTAAGGTTTCTTTATTTCTATCATAAAACATTCTATTCTGAAATTATTCTTTCCTAGTTTTCTATCCTCATTTTATTCTTGTCTAGCATGGCACACCCAACAAAAAGTATCAATTTATAAATTCCCGAAGAATCTAGAGGAGAGAAAAAGATGTAGTGAAGCTATCCCAAAAACTGGTTTTGTTACAGACTATACAGCAGTATGTCAACTGCATTGGCCAAATGAAGCACCTTTTGAAAGCAAATATGGGAGGCAACGACCTTTAAACCCACCATCTGTTTTGAAAAATATTCCGCCTAGTTGTTTAGCCACACCAGCAAGTAAAGTTAGAAAAATTGTAACTTCAAGCGGTTTTTGAAGCATTTTACCGGATGAGTTAAATGATTTTCTAAAAGAGGATGAACTTATATTTGACGATATTCAATCTTTGTTAAGTGATAATAACAATGTTATTGTTTTCCAGTTTAATAAAAAAAGTTTACACATACAATCAAAAATGTACAAACTTGGTGTTCCATTATTTATTTTAGTAATTTTCATTGATTATTCATTTGTAGCTAACCATAATGGCACAACTTGTAATATTTCATCTTTAGCTTTAAACAAATTAAAGTTAATAAAAACAAAATCAGCTTTAACTGAAGCAGTTATATTTTTTAAAAAAAAAGAAAGTTCGCTTCAGTCAAATATTCTATTCGAACACCTTAATGCTATGAGAAAAGTTAATGTTGGTGAAGTTTTATATACTTCAGATATTATTTGTAGAGCATATGAGTATTTTGCTATGCGACGAAGTTTATATGATTGTTTGTGTATTGACTACAAGTTGCCAAGTATAAGGACTTAAACACGATTGACTTCAAAAATAAGCTCAATGGAGGACCTAAGTTTCATAAATAGTATTTTTATGAATTTAAATCCATTGAAAAGAATTTCCATACTACTAATTGAGGAGGTCTATGTCAAAGCTTCATTGCTTTACCAAAGAGGTGCTTTGTTTGGTCAAGCAGTAAACTACCCTGAAGAGTTAGCTAAAACAATTTTATCATGTATGATTAAATGTCTTTTTGGA
The DNA here is from genome assembly GCF_038396675.1 of Hydra vulgaris. NCBI lineage: Eukaryota > Metazoa > Cnidaria > Hydrozoa > Anthoathecata > Hydridae > Hydra > Hydra vulgaris. The sequence continues at coordinate 84,246,416 of NC_088931.1, forward strand.
GGTCCAGAATTTATATGTAGAGCTCAACCTGTTGCAAATCTTTCCTCTGAATTTCAGTTTGCTCAATGTCAACAAATTGTTGATACGATAAATAATATTGAAAATAGTAAGACACTAGTAATAATTACTGATGGTAACCGTGTAAATCAAAGATTTTTTGGAATGTTTAAAACAGTTGACAGTATCCATAGTTAACAACATCAGGTATATGTTTATTGTATGATTATGTGCATCTACTAGAATCTATACGAAACAATTGGTTGACAAAAAAGACTGGGGAACTTCAGTTTTTGAACAATAAAGAACTGGCTTTGGCTAAGTGGAGTGATTTAGAAACTATATATAAAACTGAGTGTAATAGTCTTTTTAAACTCTCTAAACTTACAGCTAAATCAGTTTATCCAAAACCAATAGAGAGACAATCTGTAAAGTTTTGTTTGTCTGTTTTTTGCAAAAAAACAGTAGCTGTATTAAAAACGCATCCAGAGATTAAAAATAAAGCATTTGAAGGTACTGCTGTATTTATTGAAAAAATAATTTTTTTTCGAATGTTGTTAATGTCAAAGCACCTGGTGCTGGCATTCGGTTTAGAAATGAATTATGCAAAGAAATCCACTCAGTTAGTGATCAACAGTTACAACTGCTACGAGATATTGCTGAACTGTCAAATTTTATGAAACCTACAGGTAAGCGTGAAAAACAGCTTACGCTAGATACTAGCAATGCAATAGCGCATTCATGTTATGGCTTTATTGATCTCGTAGAAACTTTGATGAGTAATGGAACAAAGTATGTCTTATTAGGTTGGTTTTCAACAGATCCACTTGAAAAAGCTTTTTCTAAACTTCGACAGGGATCTGGAGGTACTTACTTTATAAACGCTAAATCTGTAATTGAAAAAATTAATATTCAACATACTAAATTGATATTACATCTTGACATTCCTGTTGATGGTATCGATGGTCATACTTGTGACATGTTTTAGAGATATTTCTACTGATGAAAAAGAACTTCTGGATAATATTTGTAAATATTTACCCTGTTGAGATATATTGATAAAACTTTTTTTTGCTTGAATTAACTTTTGTTGGTGTTTTTTATTGTTGGTGATTTTTATTGTTACCATTTTTAGCAAAAAAAATTGAAAATACAGTTATCTTTCTAATATATATACTTTGTTATGGTATTTGTTATTGATACTATTTAATATTACATAAATATTCTTAATGAAATTTGAAATACGAAAAATATGATTATCTTTTAACAATTTTTTGGTTTTCTTTTTATATTTCCGTCTTTAATAGAGATTATTATTAGAAAACATAGACTGCCATTACAGTTTTAATCGGCCTTCAAATTTTACGGCATTTTGCGCGATGTCAAGGCCTGTTATTATAGAAGGCTGTGTGTGTGACGAAAAAGTAAAGAAAAAAGTAAATAAGTAAAACTTTTGCATCCAGTGGCTACTGCACCTAACGTCTACTTCATTGAAAAAGTAGGTTTTTACATTTTTATTTTTGTTTTTTTGTTTAACTACTTATCCAAATTGATCACTTTTTTCAGGATTCTCCTCATGGGTTTAAGCTCATTACGCATAATATGTGTTCAATTACCCATAATACGTTAGTCATTGTAAGTAATAAATTAGGAAATAATTATTTGTGAAATAATGTAGTCATTAATGACTTCAACTTGGCTAATAATTAAAATTGCTCGACTAATAAGGTTCCTTATTAAAATTTCTCTCTCTCTCTCTGTCTCTCTGTCTCTCTGTCTCTCTCTCTCTCTCTCTCTCTCTCTCTCTCTCTCTCTCTCTCTCTCTCTCTCTCTCTCTCTCTCTCTATATATATATATATATATACATATATATATATATATATATATATATATATATATATATATATATATATATATATATATATATATATTTATATACATATATATATTTATATTTATATTTATATATATATATATATATTTGTATTTATATTTTTTTTTTAGAAAATGTTTAAAGAAAGTTAGAAGATACTAAAATCCTTGGTATTATGCAAGCCGAAGCGATTTAATTAATTCAATCGACAAAAAACGGCGTGTAAATCGCGAAAGAAAAAATAATATTTTTAATATTCATTTTGAATGTATTGATTAATAGCATTTATTTTAAAACAAATTCATTTTGCAACACGTTTTTTAATTTTATAAAATTTCGTCATAATAGTTCAAGGTAAATCCCACTTAGGTTATAGGTGGAAAACATCACATGTAAAAGATCAAAAATGCTGCACATTTTGAGTACCAAATGGGATTAAGTAGCAAATACCAGATTAAATAAGCCTCTCTGAAAGCGTCGATGATTAATTTTAAATTACTATTTAAGTAATTTTTAAATTAAAAGAATTTTAAAAATTATCATAGAAGCATTCGGACTTTCATTTGTCTAGTATTGACTACTTTTATACCATTTGGATTAAAATATGTGGCATTTAAGATCTATCCCAGTGAAAAAGCGCACATGGGATACGCGTGGATTTTTTCCATATGTAACCCATGTGGGGATTATTATTTTGTCCCATGTGGGTTTCATATGGTAAATCCCACATGGATTCCATATGGCAAATCCCATATGGGATACGCGTGGGTTTTTACCATATGTAACCCATACGGGGATTATTATTTTGTCCCATGTGGGTTTCATATGGTAAATCCCACATGGGTTTTATGTGGTAAATCCTACATGGGATATAGGTGGAAAATACTACATGTTATAGATCTTAAATGCCACATATTTTAATCCAAATGGTATAAAAGTAGTCAATACTAGACAAATGAAAGTCTTCTATGATAATTTTTAAAATTCTTTTAATTTAAAAATTACTTAAATAGTAATTTAAAATTAATCATCGAAGCTTTCAGAGAGGCTTAACTTAATCTGGTATTTGCTACTTTATCCCATTTGGTATTCAAAATGTGAAGCATTTTTGATCTTTTACATGTGATGTTTTCCACCTATAACCTATGTGGGATTTACCATAAACTATTAAGACGAAATTTTATAAAATTAAAAAACGTGTTGCAAAATGAATTTATTTTAAAATAAATGCTATTAATCAATACATCCAAAATGAATATTAAAAGTATTATTTTTTCTTTTGCGATTTACGCGCCGTTTTTTGGCGATTGAATTAATTAAATCGCTTCGGCTTGCATAATACCAAGGTTTTTAGTATCTTCTAACTTTCTTCAAACATTTTCTAAAAAAAAAAAAAATACAAATATATATAAATATATATATATATATATATATATATATATATATATATATATATATATATATATATATATATATATATATATACAGAGAGAGAGAGAGAGACAGAGAGGCAAAGAGAGAGAGAGACAGACAGACAGAGAGAGAGAGAGAGAGAGAGAGAGAGAGAGAGAGAGAGAGAGAGAGAGAGAGAGAGAGAGACAGAGAGAGAGAGACAGAGAGAGAGCAATCTTAATAAGGAACCTTATTAGTCGAGCAATTTTAATTATTAGCCAGGTTGAAGTCATTAATGACTACAATATTTCACAAATAATTATTTCCTAATTTATTACTTACAATGACTAACGTATTATGGGTAATTGAACACATATTATGCGTAATGAGCTTGAACCCATGAGGAGAATCCTGAAAAAAAGTGATCAATTAGGATAAGTAGTTAAACAGAAAAACAAAAACAAAAATGTAAAAACCTACTTTTTCAATGATGTAGACGTTGGGTGCAATAGCCACTGGATGCAAAAGTATCTTTACTTTTTCGTCACACACACGGCCTTCTATAATAACAGGCCTTGACATCGCGCAAAATGCCGTAAAAACTGAAGGCCGATTAAACTTTCACTTTTACTTATATTGATATATTTTTATATTAGGTAGGGTGTAATGGCAGTCTATGTTTTCTAATAATAATCTCTAGTAAAGACGGAAATATAAAAAAAAACCAAAAAGTTGTTAAAAGATAATCATATTTTTCGTATTTCAAATTTCATTAAGAATATTTATGTAATATTAAATAGTATCAATAACAAGCAGAACCATAACAAAGTATATATCTATATATTAAAAAGATAACTGTATTTTTAATTTTTTTTGCTAAAAATGGTAACAATAAAAATCACCAACAATAAAAAACACCAACAAAAGTTGATTCAAGCAAAAAAAAAGTTTTATCAATATATCTCAACAGGGTAAATATATACAAATCCAAACATATTGAAAGACATATAGGCTAATGAGAAAATAAAAAACATAACTAGTAAATAGCATAATTAATTACAAAACTAATTTTCACATAATTTAGTATTTTGGGAGTGGTGATTAGTGAGTAATTCTTTAGCAGAATATTAGAATATACTCTGCATTGCTTTTTTGTGATTTTAAATTAATATTTAGCAGTAATGAACTAAAACTGAGTAACACAAAATGTTCTGTATAAAGGGTCAGTAGCACCTTGAAAAAAAAAAGCAAAATATTGACCATTAGAAAAGAGCATCAGAAGGAATTTCAAGTCCGCCTCTGTTTAGGCAATACAGATAACTTCCATATTTATAATAATAATTGGTAGAATCATTATAAATTTTTATTTCGCTTTTTTGCACATAGCCAGCTATGTAAACTATAGCCACTAATGTAGATTTATTAACTGAGCTTTCAAGATCATGTATATTATCCAGAAGTTCTTTTTCATCAGTAGAAATATCTCTAAAACATATGTCACAAGTATGACCGTCGATACCATCAACAGGAATGTCAAGTTGTAATATCAATTTAGTAAGTTGAATATTAATTTTTTCAAATACAGATTTAGCGTTTATAAAGTAAGTACCTCCAGATCCCTGTCAAAGCTTAGAAAAAGCTTTTTCAAGTGGATCTGTTGAAAACCAACCTAATAAGACAAACTTTGCTCCATTACTCATCAAAGTTTCTACAAGATCAACAAAGCCATAACATGAATGCGCTATTGCATTGCTAGTATCTAGCGTAAGCTGTTTTACACGCTTACCTGTAGGTTTCATAAAATTTGACAGTTCAGCAATATCTCGTAGCAGTTGTAACTGTTGATCACTAACTGAGTGGATTTCTTTGCATAATTCATTTCTAAACCGAATGCCAGCACCAGGTGCTTTGACATTAACAACATTCGAAAAAAAATTATTTTTTCAATAAATACAGCAGTACCTTCAAATGCTTTATTTTTAATCTCTGGATGCGTTTTTAATACAGCTACTGTTTTTTTGCAAAAAACAGACAAACAAAACTTTACAGATTGTCTCTCTATTGGTTTTGGATAAACTGATTTAGCTGTAAGTTTAGAGAGTTTAAAAAGACTATTACACTCAGTTTTATATATAGTTTCTAAATCACTCCACTTAGCCAAAGCCAGTTCTTTATTGTTCAAAAACTGAAGTTCCCCAGTCTTTTTTGTCAACCAATTGTTTCGTATAGATTCTAGTAGATGCACATAATCATACAATAAATATATACCTGATGTTGTTAACCATGGTTTACTATCAACTGTTTTAAACATTCCAAAAAATCTTTGATTTACACGGTTACCATCAGTAATTATTACCAGTGTCTTACTATTTTCGATATTATTTATTGTATAGACAATTTGTTGACATTGAGCAAACTGAAATTCAGAGGAAAGATTTGCAACAGGTTGAGCTCTACATATAAATTCTGGACCTCCAAAAAGACATTTAATCATACATGATAAAATTGTTTTAGCTAACTTTTCAGGGTAGTTTACTGCTTGACCAAACAAAGCACCTCTTTGGTAAAGCAATGAAGCTTTGACATAGACCTCATCAATTAGTAGTATGGAAATTCTTTTTAATGGATTTAAATTCATAAAAATACTATTTATGAAACTTAGGTCCTCCATTGAGCTTATTTTTGAAGTCAATCGTGTTAAAGTCCTTATACTTGGCAACTTGTAGTCAATACACAAACAATCATATAAACTTCGTTGTAGTTGTAATTGATATTGTAGTTAAAGTTGAGATACACAGCATTTCAAAGGCATTTTTTAAGGTATTTAAAAAAACTAATCGTTAGTTTGACAATATTATTACCTTACAATGTTAACGCCTTGAAACTTACAACGTTATCGTCTTGAAGTTGCGCTATCTAATTTATAAACCAATTAAATTTTAAAGATTTATTAAAAAAGCGCGAACACAAACTTTCGTCTAATGTTAAAAGATGAAAATGTAAACGCAGTATTAGGAATTGGCCTTCAGTTTAACAAATTTGTTGCGCGATGTCAAGGCCTGTTATTATAGAAGGCCGCAGTCACACATAATATAATATTCTGAAACTAATAAACAAACATCTAAATTTCTGTAAGTAAATTTATTCTTTGATCATTGCCTTTATATCCTATCTTATTTTAATATCATAATCTATTATGGTATTATTTATATAACATATCACAACAATATTATTAAATTTGTGATGTTCAAATATCATATGAACATTCTCTAACATGTTCATATGATATTTGAATATAGTTCTTGAGTATATTATCTGCAAACAATTGACTGATGCAAGTTCAAATGTTGTCAAAAACCAAGCATGCATGCATGGGACACTGCAGTGTCCCACAAAGAAATGCTGGTTTGAAAGTCAAATTTTCTTTATTAAAAAAAAATATTAAAATAGTGGGGAGATAGGAAGGTTTCCGTAATTTTTTCAGGCGTAAATTTTTCAGTTTATATAATAAATATAAAATTTATTATATAAACTTATTTTCTAAGGTTATGCTTGAACAAATTAGTACCAATTAATTCAAATTCAAGATTTAGTTCAAGTTCAAGATCTTATTTGTTCATTGTTTTTTCACTATTTTATAATTAATTGTTCAAATTTGTTAACTGGTACTAATTCTTACTACAGTAAGAATATTTATCATTGTTGAACGTGATTTTATTAGTAACTTAATTTTACTTTCAACATATTTTGACAACACCCTTTACATTTTAAATGATGATAGCTTTACTTTTCTATTGATGTTAAATTTATTACGTTTCAATAACTCAGATTGAATTTTACTGAATTATTGTAAGCTTTGTAAGAATTTGCTGTATATCAAATGGTGTTGTAAATAAAGTAAAAATTATATATATATATATATATATATATATATATATATATATATATATATATATATATATATATATATATATATATATATATATATATATATAGTATTTAGGCTATGCCAGTAGATAGAGGGGCAGTGTGAGTTTAACAATAATTAACAATGGGGAGGGAATGTTGAGACCAAAATAATGTCAATTAAAAAATTGAATTAAAAAAAAAAAGTAAATTATTTTATTTAAAAAAAAGTAAAACAATTTATGCTAGCTTTGAGCAGGTTTTAGAGGTGTTTACACCAACAATGTGGTCTAAAAACTTCTTGCTTTTGTTGCTTAAAACTGTAGAGGATCATAGGAAAAACAATTTAAATTCAGAAATTAGCTTGCTTATCTGAAAGAACAATTTGTGTTTTTTTTTTTATTTTAGTACTGTTGAGAATAAACGTATAATTGAACCGGAAAAAAATTGATGGTATATGCATTTTTTATATTATATTAACAATTCAGATATACCATCATAATACGATAACAAAAACTGACATCATTTTCAATGGGAGATGGCAAAAAATTGACTGAGTTTGATAAAGGGTGAAGGTGTTCAATAAACCTGGTAATCATCTGACATCATTATGCATAGATGATCCTATGATTTAGGTAAAATAAGTAATCAATTTGCCATATTTCTCTTTAGAAAGTGTAAGAAAAAAGCATTGCTATGATGAGAACCTACCTATTGAGCAAGCTTTGACCACCTATTTTATAAATTTGAGAGACAGAAGTGGAAGTGCGAATCACAAAAGAACTAATAACAATGCTCTAAATTGATTTTAACTTTGTAGACTAACATTAATATAGTATTTAGAAATAATAAATGAAGTTTACATGATTTTTATAATTTGTATTTATTTCCATTAATTATCAGTTGTCAGTCTCTATTTTATAAAATGAATTAAAAAACTATTTATTTATAGTATAATATTAATACATAAATACTAGTTTCCTAATGCTATTATCATCACAATGTTAATGGTATTCATTTTAAAGTGAAATTTTGTATCAATTTTATTGTTTTATGGTTGTATATATATATATATATATATATATATATATATATATATATATATATATATATATATATATATATATATATATATATATATATATATATATATACATATTATTTTTACTTTATTTAAAATGACATTTGATATACAACAAACCCCTACAAAGCTTTCAATAATTCAGTTATGATACAATCTGAGTTATTGAAATGTAATAAATTTAACATCAATAGAAAAGTAAAGCTGTCATCATTTAAAATGTAAAGGGTGTTGTTAAAATATGTTGAAAATAAAATTAACAAATAAAATCACGTTCATCAATGATAAACATTCTTACTGTAGTAAGAAATAGTACTAATTAACAAATTTGAACAAATAAATATAAATTTAACAAAAACAATGAATAAATAAGAACTTTAACTTGAACTTTAACTAAATCTTAAACTTGAATTAATTGGTACTAATTTGTTCAAGCATAACCTTAAAAATAAGTTTCTATAACAAATTATATGTATAACTAGTTATACATATAGTTAACTATCAGGAGTTATATGTATAACTATATCAGGAATTATATGTATAACTATATTAGGAGTTATATGTATAACTATATCAGGAGTTATATGTATAACTATATGCATTTTAAAGTATACTATTTTATTTAAACATTACTTTAGATTATATTACTTTAAAAACTGGACCCAGAGGCTTTATTCCCAATAACACTGTGGTACTCCAGATTAAAAATTGAAAAGTTTCTGTTAATATCCTGTTTTTGTTCCTCAATGTAGTTTGTAAGTCCCTTAAGTCATAAGGACCTTATTATATCTAAAGTTAAAAGTTTTGGAGCATAAAAAAAGTTACAGAAACTTATCTCCCCCACCACCACCACCCTATTTTTTTCTTTTTTAACAAAGAAAATTGGGAATTCTTTGACTTTCAAACCTGAATTTTTTTTGTGGGACACTGTAGTGTCCCATGCATGCATGCTTGGTTTTTGACAACATTTGAACTTTCATCAGTTAATTGTTAACAGATAATATACTCAAGATCTATATTCAAATAACTATTATATTATCCTAATGATACGTCTATTTGCACAAATCTTAATCTTATTTCTATAAAGAAAGATAAACATTATTCGTGGTACTTATATACTTGCTTGCCATTCTCTATATTAACATAAAATATTTTCACACAATATAAATGTAACGCAATGCAATGTCGATTTAAAATTTTCTTTTTTTTAGTTTTTTTTAAAAAGTTTTTTTTTTTAGTTTCCAGCTTTCAAATTAATTCCCATGCAAATCCCACATGAAACCCACGTGGAATTTCCCATGTGTGTAAATACCATATGGTTCCCACATGTAACCCATGTGGGATTACCCACATGGGTTTAAGGTGACAAATTTCCATACGGATACCACATGGGAAAATCCGTCCCACGTAAATCCCATTAATCCCACACGGAACCCACGCGGAACCCATGTGGGACGCGGTTTTATTTTTCACTGGGATAACATGTAGTATTTTCCACCTATATCCCATGTAGGATTTACCACATAAAACCCATGTGAGATTTACCATATGAAACCCACATGGGACAAAATAATAATCCCCATATGGGTTACATATGGTAAAAACCCACGCGTATCCCATATGGGATTTACCATATGGAATCCATGTGGGATTTACCATATGAAACCCACATGGGACAAAATAATAATCCCCACATGGGTTACATATAGAAAAAATCCACGCGTATCCCATGTGCGCTTTTTCACTGGGTATAATCTTCAAAATACCACGGTGATATACCACCGGTAGGACTAAAGAGCACTAGCCCCCCTCACTTTTTTCTAAAGAACTGTTCAATGGCGAACAAACAACTTCGGTTTTTTGGGGGAAATTAGGGGACTGAGATTGAATTACAGGTGATAAAAACGCTTTAAAAATTGATAGTTTAGACCGTCTGCAATAGACTTTTTATCAAATAGTTGTGCTCCATCATAGTCAAAGAGAGATCGAATGTCACTTTTACAAGACTTTTGGCTGTTTGTATAAGAATAGAGCTTTTTCGGGCAAGACTTGCAAGCAAAGATAATTTCACTCTCAAACTTTAATACCGCGTTATTTTCCGCGTTTCCGCGACAAGACGATTATGTTTGTTGTATAAGACGCAAATACTGTCTTTAAATTTAATATCAGCACAGCATTTCTTCACAAATAATCTAAATTAAACCATTTTGGATCACGTTTCTTCAAACTAAAGACACATTAAACTTAAGATTATGCTGTTCAATCAAAAAAATGTATGCGTCTTTGAATAATTCAAAGCTTTCGTCTGCTGATTTATTCAAGAAGTAGTTTGTCCAGTCAATTTTCTTTAAACCCTCATTGATTACATTGTAATGACCTTTGTTATAGATATAATTTACTTTGCGTAGTATAGAGTTCGATGATTTCTGAATTTCGAAGATTTAAATCATAATTTCGATGATTTAAATCTAACTCTCATTCAGACTTAATTAAGTCTGAATGAGAGTTAGAGGAATAAGCATTTTGGTGTTTTATTCTATTTTTAGTTTTTATTTAATATATTTAGTTTTTATTTAATATATTCAATAAGATAGTTTACATTTTTACCTTTACAACTTGTTGTTGGTGATTACTGTTCTTTTAACCTTTAAAATTTGTTACGTTCGTTTACAAAATGTTTACTTCCAAAATTGAGTGACTTTACTTGTAGAAATTTAGTGACTATATATTTACGTCGTGTCTGCATGCCGTCGTGTCTGCACATTACGTCGTGTCTGCATACCGTCGTGTCTGCACATTACGTCGTGTCTGCATACCGTCGTGTCTGCACATTACGTCATGTCTGCATACCGGGCAGCCGGGTGGTAAAAGCGTAAAACATAGATGGCAGTTGTTATACGCGTGCACTTTAAAAAAAATTTACCTTGTAAATTGAATATGCAGAACCTATATGGCTGCCAGCAAACTAATGCCAAACTTTGTAATAAAGACCAGATACTTAAATATGAAAAACTACACGCTATGCAGTTAACTTAGTTTTTTTCTGTCTTATGTAATAAATACCGGGTTGTTAAAATATAAAAAAATTACGCGCCAGGCAGTAAACTCAGTTAATATTTTACTTATATAAAAATATCCGCTAAGTAAAAATAAATTCGCGCGTGCGTATTTCAACTGCCAGACATGTAGGTTAAACGTTTTTCGCAAACGGCTGCCGGGTATGTTGACACTGCGGTATATTTAACTTGAGTAAAATAGAGTTTGTCATTGTTATTAACGGAATTGTTTAATCAGTAAGTATTTCAGCAAAACGATCCAATTAATTAACTGTTTATTGGTTTTTTTTGAGTATTATGAGTTATCGTATTTCGAGTTTTCGCATGTTTCGAGTACCGTGTGTTTATAACTTCTCGCATCTCGAATATTGTGTGTGTTTTTTTTTAAATCGGCACCATAGTGGTTAACGTTTATCAATGAGTTTCGTTTTAAATTTCAAATAGGGAATTAAATTTAAATCGAAATTTGGTCAAATTCTCAGTTGTTTTCGGCTATTTTAATTTATACAAATTTTCAATTTTATTATATTAATAAACTAAATAAAAGCAGTTAATAAATTACCACGTCCCTGATAGTACCGCGCTCAACTTGTTTCTCCGCGCAGCGGCCTTGGTTCGTGCTTCGAAACTATATAGTTGAGAGAGGGTTATAACCACAAGTAGCCTCCTCATCTGCAGTGGCCTTATCGGCCTTATCGGGAGGTGAATTAATAAAAAAATAAAAATAAAAACCCTGCCCATACATCAACACTGAGAATTAGGTCTGTTTCAAGTAACTTAAGTACTTAAGTATTTAAGTAATTGTTTAAACTAATCATGTACTTAAGTAGATGTTTATTACTTAAGTCAAACCAAGCAATTTTTTTTCTAAATTAAATTGACAGGTAGTTGGTATTTTATAAAAGTTTATATAAAAGTTGTCCGATTTTTAATTTTGAATCCTAAAATTAAAGTATAACTTTTTTAGTTTAAATTTTGATTATTTTTTGGTTTTGTTTTACCATATTTTCCAAAAAAAGATTATAGTTTAGACTATCCAAAAAAATATAAGTTATACATTATAAAAAATTATAGCAGGAGATATGTATTTACGTCTTTCTTATGATTTTAAAGATCCTAAACCATCAACAGTTGAATGTAAAGCCCCCAATGCTGAAGCTAAAGAATCTTTACAAAAAAAGAATAACTGAAGACTAAAGAACTTCATTTCTTGCTCAAAACTCCAATTTAATATAAAAATAAGGCCTACTTAAATGTTTTTGATTGCATCAAAAAAGAAATGACTGGATTTGAAAGATCAAAACCGTCCAAAATGACCGTCCAAAATGACCGTCCAAAAATACAAAAAAATTGCACTGTACTTTAAAGTTTTTATCAGTATCATCAATTGTTACAGAAAGATGCTTTAACACTCTAGACTTTTTTTTATATTACAAATTTGAGAGCATCTTTGAGTGATAAATTGATAGAAGTTTTAAGTTTTCAGCGTTCTATCTTGAAAGTTTAGTTAGGTTATAATTTGTTATATATATATATATATATATATATATATATATATATATATATATATATATAATATATATATATATATATATATATATATATATATATATATATATATATATGGTACTATATCACACAAAAATGTAATATTAAATGTAATTTTTCATTGTTTGGAAAATAGCTTAAGCTACTTAAAATTACTTAAGTTACTTAAGTAATTTGAAAAAAATTACTTATGTAATTTTTTTCCATTACTTGAACAACTCTACTGCGAATATTATTATGATAAGTGAAGCTTGTATTCTCGTTTTTTTAAGAGAATCAATTTCTTTTATTTCAATTTCAATTACTGCTTCTAAAAACCCAACTCTTGTAGTAAGAGAGGAGACCAATGATGATAACTTTCTACACCAAACCTGCAATGCTTTTCTCAGTTCACTGTAATTTCCTTGACCATATATATATATATATATATATATATATATATATATATATATATATATATATATATATATATATATATATAATATATATATATAATATATATATATATATATATATATATATATATATATATATATATATATATATATATATATAAATGAATATATTTACAATGCCGGATTAAGGAAAACTTGTGACCTAGGCACTTAATCTCATTTTTACATTCTAAATATTTTTTCAGAGTAATTGAGTAATAAAGTATGTGCATTCATAAAGTTAAATATTTACCAATGCATATTTTTTTGATCACTCAAAAGATTCTATATATCAAATTAGAAAAGATCTGTTGAAAGTCTTCATTTATTGTAATTTCTAGGGTACCATAAGATTCTATCACTGACCCTTATTGTTTTTTTATCTACATTAATGATCTTTTTGATGTCTTTTATTTAAAAAAGGCTCTGCTGCTGACGACTGCTGATGACTCAACTTTATACTCCTGTCTTGACAAACAGTCACCTCTTTTTGATCATTTAGAACAGGGAATCAAACTTGAATCTGACTTTTATGGTTAAGGCTTGCAGTGGCTTGTGAATTTTAACTCCAACAAAACTCAGCTATTTACTGCAAACAACAATCGTAATATTATCGTCAATGTTCTATTGATGAATAAATATACTGATAGCTGAATCCTTTACTTTACGCCTTCTTGGATTATCATTCACTACTAACCTCTCATGGAAGCCATATATACAATCCATTATAAATTTAGAATCTGCTAAATTTTATTTATCGTGCTCGCCATTTTCTAACTCCAAAACCCGTTCTCTACTTCTACAAGTCTCTTATTCATTCCTGTTTCACTTATTCACTGTCGTAAGGTTGTATCTCTTTCTATTTTCTACAAATACTATATTTAAAATCTATAATCCTTGTTCAAACAAGCTATTATCTCTATTTTTATCAAATAAAAGTCATTCAGCAAAGTCGCAATCTTTTACTGTATCTGTACCTAGCTCTAAACACTTCTATTTATCAAAAATTTTTTTGCGCATATCAATGCTTCGGAACTCTCTTCACCATCATGTTTTCCTAACTCATCAAAGTACAACTTTTTAAATCTTTTTTCAACCGATTCTTCGCTCTTTAACACTAATCTTTTTTTTTTAGTGACTCTCAACTTAAAAGTGGTTACTTGCAGTCTTGTTGAGAGTGAATTTGTTTACTCGAGCAGGTAATATCACTCGCAGGGCAATCCAAGTGTTAGAGTTTCTTCTTTTAGAACAAACTCACGTCGTAACATCCGCATAATTAATGCCTGACAAGATTGATTTTGTTTGTTTTTAAATTTGATAAAATTGTCTCCCATTTTGTGACATACTTTCTAATAATGAAAGCATCAAAGAAAAAGTTCTTACATTAATTTGGTTTGACCGAAAAGCATTTCTTGTAGATCGGAAACTACATAAAATATTACTCCAAAACGAGTATGAATACAAAATTCAAATTATTTCCATAAAACACGGGTCTTCACCAAACCTGCTATTTCTAAACTTATCTACTCCACACCGATCATTTCTTTATTTATTATTTGTTTACTTTTTTTTACCAAAAATAATTTATTTTTAAAAATTGCTTTAAGAGCAAAAAAATTAACATGTGCATCTTTTTTGCATACCTAGAGCTTATAAGAAATTTATAATTAGGTTTGTTTTTCTCCTAAACGCGTATCATAGATAGCTAAGTGGTTTAGTGCGCTGTCATCAGTTTTGTTTTGGGAGATTAAAGACTTGCTCTTATAAATTTTAAATATTTTTCACTCTTGCTGTATTTATAGTAACATTTATAGCAATATTTTTATTATAGTATATATCTTTAATAATTATAGCAATATTTATAGCATAAAAATAATAGCATAGCAAAAAAATTTTCGAATTGTTAAAATAAAATTCAAAAGTTTTCTCATTTTTATAGATTTGTTATACACGGATTGTTCCATATACTGCCTGGAAACTCAACGTATGCTAAAGACGTTTACAGTTACAGACGTTTGTACGCAAAGATATACAAAAGGCAGAACTAAGTTGATCTTAGACTATTAAAAACTATAGACTATAAAACGCTAAGGGATTGTCCATAAATTACCCAACGCTAAATTTATTTTTAAAAAAGAAGGAGATCTTAAGTTCTTTTAGGTGGCGATTTTCATTAAACTTAATAAGCTATTTTGATTTTTTATATAACTTATGAATCTGCGAGAGAAAATTCTGATCTTTTTTGTGTGTTCATTGGTGAAATTTAGCGTTGCGTAATTTATGGACAATCCCTAGTCTAAAAGTTAAGCTAAAAAATAAATGAGTATACTATTTTGATGGTTATCTAAATTTTGTCTAAATGAAAACTAAATTAAATCTAAATGAAAACTACTGTATTCTGCGTAATGTCCAAACAGCGCTGGTAGAGACCAACATGAATGTGGTGGATCGATAGAGTAGTTTTTTTACAAAACTCACAATAAAAAAGTGTGGTGAGGTTGGCGAACTGTTCAAAGTAGTACCCTTCGTATTCTCCATACCTGTTTCGAATTCTTTATCTGAACAAACTTTCAATATGATGAATTCTTTGTGGTCTAAAGACCGAAATTGTCTAGGACATCGTGTCTTGCGAGATGAGCTGCAGGTGTGTGAAAATATGAAGTACAAATGTTTACAGTTTTATTACTTCTTAATAAAAAAACACAAATTGTTGGCTGCAGCAAGATCTGATCAGAAATATACTTTTAAACGCAAGTAGTTTTTATGTTTTCATGACAGTACTAAAACCCTATTGTAATCATTGTAATAGCTTTCAATCAAGTACTGTGTTCAATCAAGAACACAGGCATTGCTGTATTGCATATAATGTAAATGAAATATAACCCAGTGAAAAAGCGCACATGGGATACGCGTGGATTTTTTCCATGTAACCCATGTGGGGATTATTATTTTGTCCCATGTGGGTTTCATATGGTAAATCCCACATGGATTCCATATGGCAAATCCCATATGGGATACGCGTGGGTTTTTACCATATGTAACCCATATGGGGATTATTATTTTGTCCCATGTGGGTTTCATATGGTAAATCCCACATGGGTTTTATGTGGTAAATCCTACATGGGATATAGGTGGAAAATACTACATGTTATAGATCTTAAATGCCACATATTTTAATCTAAATGGTATAAAAGTAGTCAATACTAGACAAATGAAAGTCTTCTATGATAATTTTTAAAATTCTTTTAATTTAAAAATTACTTAAATAGTAATTTAAAATTAATCATCGAAGCTTTCAGAGAGGCTTAACTTAATCTGGTATTTGCTACTTTATCCCATTTGGTATTCAAAATGTGTAGCATTTTTGATCTTTTACATGTGATGTTTTCCACCTATAACCTATGTGGGATTTACCATAAACTATTAAGACGAAATTTTATAAAATTAAAAAACGTGTTGCAAAATGAATTTATTTTAAAATAAATGCTATTAATCAATACATCCAAAATGAATATTAAAAATATTATTTTTTCTTTTGCGATTTACACGCCGTTTTTTGGCTATTTAATTAATTAAATCGCTTCGGCTTTCATAATACCAAGGTTTTTAGTATCTTCTAACTTTCTTCAAACATTTTCTAAAAAAAAAAAAAAATACAAATATATATAAATATAAATATATATATATATATATATATATATATATATATATATATATATATATATATATATATATATATATATATATATATATAGAGAGAGAGAGAGAGAGAGAGAGAGAGAGAGACAGAGAGGCAAAGAGAGAGAGAGAGAGAGAGAGACAGAGAGAGAGAGAGAGCAATTTTAATAAGGAACCTTATTAGTCGAGCAATTTTAATTATTAGCCAGGTTGAAGTCATTAATGACTACAATATTTCACAAATAATTATTTCCTAATTTATTACTTACAATGACTAACGTATTATGGGTAATTGAACACATTTTATGCGTAATGAGCTTGAACCCATGAGGAGAATCCTGAAAAAAAGTGATCAATTAGGATAAGTAGTTAAACAAAAAAACAAAAATAAAAATGTAAAAACCTACTTTTTCAATGATGTAGACGTTGGGTGCAATAGCCACTGGATGCAAAAGTATCTTTACTTTTTCGTCACACACACGGCCTTCTATAATAACAGGCCTTGACATCGCGCAAAATGCCGTAAAAACTGAAGGCCGATTAAACTTTCACTTTTACTTATATTGATACATTTTTATATTAGGTAGGGTGTAATGGCAGTTTATGTTTTCTAATAATAATCTCTAGTAAAGACGGAAATATAAAAAGAAAACCAAAAAGTTGTTAAAAGATAATCATATTTTTCGTATTTCAAATTTCATTAAGAATATTTATGTAATATTAAATAGTATCAATAACAAGCAGAACCATAACAAAGTATATATCTATATATTAAAAAGATAACTGTATTTTTAATTTTTTTTGCTAAAAATGGTAACAATAAAAATCACCAACAATAAAAAACACCAACTAAAGTTGATTCAAGCAAAAAAAAAGTTTTATCAATATATCTCAACAGGGTAAATATATACAAATCCAAACATATTGAAAGACATATAGGCTAATGAGAAAATAAAAAACATAACTAGTAAATAGCATAATTAATTACAAAACTAATTTTCACATAATTTATGATAGCTTTAGTATTTTGGGAGTGGTAATTAGTGAGTAATTCTTTAGCAGAATATTAGAATATACTCTGCATTGTTTTTTTGTGATTTTAAATTAATATTTAGCAGTAATGAACTAAAACCGAGTAACACAAAATGTTCTGTATAAAGGGTCAGTAGCACCTTGAAAAAAAAAAGCAAAATATTGACCATTAGAAAAGAGCATCAGAAGGAATTTCAAGTCCGCCTCTGTTTAGGCAATACAGATAACTTCCATATTTATAATAATAATTGGTAGAATCATTATAAATTTTTATTTCGCTTTTTTACACATAGCCAGCTATGTAAACTATAGCCACTAATGTAGATTTATTAACTGAGCTTTCAAGATCATGTATATTATCCAGAAGTTCTTTTTCATCAGTAGAAATATCTCTAAAACATATGTCACAAGTATGACCATCGATACCATCAACAGGAATGTCAAGTTGTAATATCAATTTAGTAAGTTGAATATTAATTTTTTCAAATACAGATTTAGCGTTTATAAAGTAAGTACCTCCAGATCCCTGTCAAAGCTTAGAAAAAGCTTTTTCAAGTGGATCTGTTGAAAACCAACCTAATAAGACAAACTTTGCTCCATTACTCATCAAAGTTTCTACAAGATCAACAAAGCCATAACATGAATGCGCTATTGCATTGCTAGTATCTAGCGTAAGCTGTTTTTCACGCTTACCTGTAGGTTTCATAAAATTTGACAGTTCAGCAATATCTCGTAGCAGTTGTAACTGTTGATCACTAACTGAGTGGATTTCTTTGCATAATTCATTTCTAAACCGAATGCCAGCACCAGGTGCTTTGACATTAACAACATTCGAAAAAAAATTATTTTTTCAATAAATACAGCAGTACCTTCAAATGCTTTATTTTCAATCTCTGGATGCGTTTTTAATACAGCTACTGTTTTTTTGCAAAAAACAGACAAACAAAACTTTACAGATTGTCTCTCTATTGGTTTTGGATAAACTGATTTAGCTGTAAGTTTAGAGAGTTTAAAAAGACTATTACACTCAGTTTTATATATAGTTTCTAAATCACTCCACTTAGCCAAAGCCAGTTCTTTATTGTTCAAAAACTGAAGTTCCTCAGTCTTTTTTGTCAACCAATTGTTTCGTATAGATTCTAGTAGATGCACATAATCATACAATAAATATATACCTGATGTTGTTAACCATGGTTTACTATCAACTGTTTTAAACATTCCAAAAAATCTTTGATTTACACGGTTACCATCAGTAATTATTACCAGTGTCTTACTATTTTCGATATTATTTATTGTATAGACAATTTGTTGACATTGAGCAAACTGAAATTCAGAGGAAAGATTTGCAACAGGTTGAGCTCTACATATAAATTCTGGACCTCCAAAAAGACATTTAATCGTACATGATAAAATTGTTTTAGCTAACTTTTCAGGGTAGTTTACTGCTTGACCAAACAAAGCACCTCTTTGGTAAAGCAATGAAGCTTTGACATAGACCTCATCAATTAGTAGTATGGAAATTCTTTTTAATGGATTTAAATTCATAAAAATACTATTTATGAAACTTAGGTCCTCCATTGAGCTTATTTTTGAAGTCAATCGTGTTAAAGTCCTTATACTTGGCAACTTGTAGTCAATACACAAACAATCATATAAACTTCGTTGTAGTTGTAATTGATATTGTAGTTGAAGTTGAGATAGTCCGACTTGCACAGAGATACACAGCATTTCAAAGGCATTTTTTAAGGTATTTAAAAAAACTAATCGTTAGTTTGACAATATTATTACCTTACAATGTTAACGCCTTGAAACTTACAACGTTATCGTCTTGAAGTTGCGCTATCTAATTTATAAACCAATTAAATTTTAAAGATTTATTAAAAAAGCGCGAACACAAACTTTCGTCTAATGTTAAAAGATGAAAATGTAAATGCAGTATTAGGAATTGGCCTTCAGTTTAACAAATTTGTTGCGCGATGTCAAGGCCTGTTATTATAGAAGGCCGCGGTCACACATAATATAATATTCTGAAACTAATAAACAAACATCTAAATTTCTATAAGTAAATTTATTCTTTGATCATTGCCTTTATATCCTATCTTATTTTCATATCATAATCTATTATGGTATTATTTATATAACATATCACAACAATATTATTAAATTTGTGATGTTCAAATATCATATGAACATTCTCTAACATGTTCATATGATATTTGAATATAGTTCTTGAGTATATTATCTGCAAACAATTGACTGATGCAAGTTCAAATGTTGTCAAAAACCAAGCATGCATGCATGGGACACTGCAGTGTCCCACAAAGAAATGCTGGTTTGAAAGTCAAATTTTCTTTATTAAAAAAAAATATTAAAATAGGGGGGAGATAGGAAGGTTTCCGTAATTTTTTTCAGGCTCCAAAACTTTTAACTTTATATATAATAAGGTTCATAAAATTAAGGGACTTACGAAGTAAATTGAGGAACAAAAACAGGATATTTACAGAAACTTTTCAATTTTTAATCTGGAGTACCAGTGTAATTGGGAATTAAGTCGCTGGGTCCAGTATTCAAAGTAATATGATCTAAAGTAATATATAAATTAAATAAAATGCTTTAAAATGCATGCAGTTATACATATAACTCCTGACAGTTAACTATATGTATAACTAGTTATACATAAAATTTATTATATAAACTTATTTTCTAAGGCTATGCTTGAACAAATTAGTACCAATTAATTCAAATTCAAGATTTAGTTCAAGTTCAAGTTCTTATTTGTTCATTGTTTTTTCACTATTTTATATTTAATTGTTTAAATTTGTTAACTGGTACTAATTCTTACTACAGTAAGAATATTTATCATTGTTGAACGTGATTTTATTAGTAACTTAATTTTACTTTCAACATATTTTGGCAACACCCTTTACATTTTAAATGATGATAGCTTTACTTTTCTATTGATGTTAAATTTATTACGTTTCAATAACTCAGATTGAATTTTACTGAATTATTGTAAGCTTTGTAAGAATTTGCTGTATATCAAATGGTGTTGTAAATAAAGTAAAAATTATATATATATAAATATATATATATATATATATATATATATATATATATATATATATATATATATAGTATTTAGGCTATGCCAGCAGATAGAGGGGCAGTGTGAGTTTAACAATAATTAACAATGGGGAGGGAATGTTGAGACCAAAATAATGTCAATTAAAAAATTGAATTAAAAAAAAAAAGTAAATTATTTTATTTAAAAAAAAGTAAAACAATTTATGCTAGCTTTGAGCAGGTTTTAGAGGTGTTTACACCAACAATGTGGTCTAAAAACTTCTTGCTTTTGTTGCTTAAAACTGTAGAGGATCATAGGAAAAACAATTTAAATTCAGAAATTAGCTTGCTAATCTGAAAGAACAATTTGTGTTTTTATTTTTATTTTAGTACTGTTGAGAATAAACGTATAATTCAACCGGAAAAAAATTGATGGTATATGCATTTTTTATAATATATTAACAGTTCAGATATACCATCATAATATGATAACAAAAACTGACATCATTTTTAATGGGAGATGGCAAAAAATTGACTGAGTTTGATAAAGGGTGAAGGTGTTCAATAAACCTGGTTTACATGATTTTTATAATTTGTATTTATTTCCATTAATTATCAGTTGTCAGTCTCTATTTTATAAAATGAATTAAAAAACTATTTATTTATAGTATAATATTCATACATAAATACTAGTTTCCTAATGCTATTATCATCACAATGTTAATGGTATTCATTTTAAAGTGAAATTTTGTATCAATTTTATTGTTTTAATGTTGTATATATATATATATATATATATATATATATATATATATATATATATATATATATATATATAATATATATACATATTATTTTTACTTTATTTAAAATGACATTTGATATACAACAAACCCCTACAAAGCTTTCAATAATTCAGTTATGATACAATCTGAGTTATTGAAATGTAATAAATTTAACATCAATAGAAAAGTAAAGCTGTCATCATTTAAAATGTAAAGGGTGTTGTCAAAATATGTTGAAAATAAAATTAACAAATAAAATCACGTTCATCAATGATAAACATTCTTACTGTAGTAAGAAATAGTACTAATTAACAAATTTGAACAAATAAATATAAAATTAACAAAAACAATGAATAAATAAGAACTTTAACTTGAACTTTAACTAAATCTTAAACTTGAATTAATTGGTACTAATTTGTTCAAGCATAACCTTAAAAAATAAGTTTCTATAACAAATTATATGTATAACTAGTTATACATATAGTTAACTATCAGGAGTTATATGTATAACTATATCAGGAATTATATGTATAACTATATTAGGAGTTATATGTATAACTATATCAGGAGTTATATGTATAACTATATGCATTTTAAAGTATACTATTTTATTTAAACATTACTTTAGATTATATTACTTTAAAAACTGGACCCAGAGGCTTTATTCCCAATAACACTGTGGTACTCCAGATTAAAAATTGAAAATTTTCTGTTAATATCCTGTTTTTGTTCCTCAATGTAGTTTGTAAGTCCCTTAAGTCATAAGGACCTTATTATATCTAAAGTTAAAAGTTTTGGAGCATAAAAAAAGTTACAGAAACTTATCTCCCCCACCACCACCACCCTATTTTTTTCTTTTTTAACAAAGAAAATTGGGAATTCTTTGACTTTCAAACCTGAATTTTTTTTGTGGGACACTGTAGTGTCTCATGCATGCATGCTTGGTTTTTGACAACATTTGAACTTTCATCAGTTAATTGTTAGCAGATAATATACTCAAGATCTATATTCAAATAACTATTATATTATCCTAATGATACGTCTATTTGCACAAATCTTAATCTTATTTCTATAAAGAAAGATAAACATTATTCGTGGTACTTATATACTTGCTTGCCATTCTCTATATTAATATAATGTAACGCAATGCAATGTCGATTTAAAATTTTCTTTTTTTTAGTTTTTTTTAAAAAGTTTTTTTTTTAGTTTCCAGCTTTCAAATTAATTCCCATGCAAATCCCACATGAAACCCACGTGGGATTTCCCATGTGTGTAAATACCATATGGTTCCCACATGTAACCCATGTGGGTTTAAGGTGACAAATTTCCATACGGATACCACATGGGAAAATCCGTCCACGTAAATCCCATCAATCCCACACGGAACCCACGCGGAACCCATGTGGGACGCGGTTTTATTTTTCACTGGGAATGGCCAGCCCCCAAACCCCCAGCAGAGTCTCGCTCACCGCTGGCCATGCCGCGCCCAATTCGATCTACCGGATTTAACTTTTATTAAAGGTTTTTAGTCATTAATAAGCAAAGGTAAATTGTCTTTTAATTTCTTATAAACAACTTCATACTCAACGCCGTTAATGCAAGTTCTCAAACTTTTTTGTCTTGTTTGTTCTCGGTGATGTCAAACATATTTTTTTTCCGGTCTGCAACATTTGTTTTTAAACAATATGATATAAGTTTTAAAAGATATGTTAAGTTTAAACAATATCAATTTATATATATTGTTTAAAACTTAACATATCTTTTGCGATGGAGTATGAAAATATGTATATATATTTTCTACAAAAAAATAAAAAATATATATATTCAAATAAAAAATCAATATTAATCTATGATAATTTAAAGACCGGAAATTTAGTTAAATAGTTTTATGGCATTATAAAATAGGGATGGCTCACATCACAGTAATGTTTAAATTTTGAGCTTAGACTTTTAAATAAACCTTAAGAGGTTTAACTTTAAAAGTCTAACTAGTCGTATGTCAATTTGTGTGTTCTTCACAGTCATACTAATAAAAACTTTCATATAAAATGGAAAAAACAGATTTTAAACTTGAAATAACTAATTTTTTTCGACCTTTAATATGTTTGCAGACATATGACTGGTTAGAAATTAAACATATAACTTAAAACTTGTTTGAAAAAGTTGTTTTCTCAGTTTAATGTTTTATCTTCATTGAGAGCAGCACTATTTTATACCAAAATATGGTCCATCAACTATAAAGCAAAATTTTATATCTAAACTTGAGTAATTAAAAAAAAATTTAACTTTGTTTGACTTTAGACAAACTAAAGCGCTAGGAGAAAAAAAAACTTTTTTTTTCTAAAAATTATTCGGGTTAAAAAAATGCAGCGAAACATAACCTTTTTATAAAAACGCAAAATTCGTGTATTTTCCAGTACATGCATTAACCGCGTTGAGTATAACTCATTTGCATAATCTAAAAAATTGTTTTCTGTTGACATTTTAACAATATAAACTTGAAATATGATTTTTAACCAATATAAAGTAAAAGATAGTCAAACCAGTAAACAAAAGTAAACCTTTTTTTCTCAAAATATTTATTATTAAAAATATTTTCAATTTCCATAAAATACATTAATACAAAGTATTTTTATATTTATATAATTAATTAAACATTAAGAACAAGAAGCCTTAACACCCCCCCCCCCACCCCAAAGAAATTGATTTTTAAGTTATACGTCGGTTTTTTTTACAAATTTAGTCGGCTAGTCGGGTATTTTACAACGACTCAGTCGGGTAAATATTAGTTTTGGGGATCTTCTTATTTTTTTTAGGAGCCAGTCGATATTTTTTAAAGATTCATTTTATTTGTAGAATCGCCTCTGGCTGCAAGTTGAAAATTTTCAACTTTAAATTAAAAACGAAAAAGTCTTTTTTCTGTAATACTTCATTTTGTAATTATATTAAAATGTGGATCAACTTAATCATATTGTGCGCATCCTGACTCCATTTAAAAGTTTTTCAAAAGACAACTAAAGTCTTTTTTCTTTTTCTGTTTAATTATTATAAATTTTATAAGAGATCTTTAAAGAGTTTAATATACATAATTAAATAAATTATAATTAATATACATAATTAAATAAATTATAATTAATATCCATAATTAAATAAATTATAATTAATATACTTAATTAAATAAAAACTTCTAATATGTATGTAACTATTTTTAAGTTAATTTTTATTACAACATTTTAAGGGAGTATTGATACCCTCGTTATCAAGTATAATATAAATTCAAGACTATATAAATTAAAAGAAAAAAAAATCCGTCAAAAATAAAACAAAAACAAAAGCAAATTAAGGCAATAGTTTTGATTCAAATATCGAAACATAAGTTTCCAAAAGGAAGTCGTAACGTATCCTACGTCATCCTGATTTAAACCGCCGTGTAAAAGTACACATTCATGGCGTTTTATTTCAAGTGCCTCCGTCATTTTTTTGTTAAAATGATTGACCTCTACTTTTAAGGTATTTTTAATCAGTTTTAAATTGAGTTTTATTTAGTTGGTTAACCGAGTAACTAGTTTTGCAATATTATTAAAATACGGGTCTGAACTTTGATCTTTATTATAGCTGGTCTCTACAAGTTGTTATAGAGATCAGTGGTCCGAACAAATTATGTCTATTTGTCTTTCATCTTTTTTTTTGAAACCAAAAATAATTATCAAAAAGAAATAATTACTCTTAAAGTAACTTTTCTTTTGAACAACGATTGTTTAATTTTTACTGCGTGCTAAACGGACGACGTACTGAAAAATTTTGGTACACAAAAAACGAAGGTTGATTGAGATTGCATGGTTCAGTCGCTAATTCAGATTGCATGATTCAGTCGCATGATTCAGTCGCTAATTAAAATAATTTTATATATTCAAATTATCCTTTTTCTCGCACTTATAAAAGTTTCAACGATGCATAATTTTTAAAATTTTAAAACTTGTGTTTTAGTTGTATTCTTTAATAATTTTGGTGGGAGGAGGAGGAAGGGGAGGGGGTGTTAAAGCAATAAACAAGTAAATTTTTTGTAAATAAATATCTTTAAAAGAAACCCAAAAAAAAAATTCATAAAAACCAAACACATCGAAAAGCAATACAGTTGAACATACAAAATGACAAAACTAATGTTTCTATAAAAATAAACGGTAACATATATGCTTCACAAACATAAAACTTTATTCAGGATTTCTTAGAATTAAAATATGTACAAAGAAATAAGAGATATCCGAACCATTCGGAACTACTCTACTTTTTAAAGGAAAGTTTAGAATTGTTCTACTAAGTAAAAAACTTAGAGCCACAAAATATAATTTTCAAAATATTGATTTTAAAACAAAACCAAAACGCCATTTGCGATAAAATACAGAACGTATGAAACTATATTAGCTCAGCTATATAAGAGTTTTTATTTTCGTGTACAAGATACACAAACCCACTCGACTTACTGAACTTTAATCCAATCACTTCAATGAAGTTTTCATCATTTCTGGAGTGATTTTTATGCATTTATAAAATTATTCTTCCTGATGCTTACCTAAAAAATGACGTAAAATAATGAAAGCAATAACTGTATAACATTTTATCAACAAAACTCAAAGTTTCATAGAATAGTTAAAGGACACAACTAAATAATTGAATAAGTTAAACTAACTAAAGATATAAAGTTAATAATAATAAAACAAAGTTAAAAATTACACAAGTTTTGTTATTCATGGACATGTTAATATTGTAGATTTAATATATAAGATTTTAAAAATTTTACTTTTACAATAAAAAACATCTGAATTACATAATTAAAGTAACAGGCACGGAAATGAATTTTGAAGGAAAATCTTTTTTTAAATATTTAAAAAAATATTTATATGTATAACACAATATTAAATAAGTTTTCTTTATTTTTTAATATAATGCTTAATTTAAAATTTTAAAAAAATGATTAAGATGTTTAGTTATATATTTTAGGAAGATGAGTCAAAATATGGCTCATTTTTTTAAGGTAAAATAAATTTATTTTACCTTAAAAAAATGAGCATTAAGTTTTTTAATGTAAAAAGTTTTTACCATATTTTATGTGAAATAAAAAAATGTTTACCATTTTTTATGTGAAAGATACTTTATAGGTTTTGCTATGCGTGATTTTTCTGTTGATATATGCACATGAACTTCTGGTTTTTCTTCGTCCTCGTCTTCATCATTTACTGAAGAAAATGCAGACACCGGGCCAATAGGAAGCAAAGATTTATTGTGTTCGTAGCCAACAAATGGATGTGTTTGTTGCTTAGCAACGGCTTGCTGAAAATATGCTGAATTTTTATTTCCGTTTGTAGAATAAATTGGTTCAGGTTCAGTATACTGCTTTTTTATTGCTTGCAAATTATTTAATTCTCTCCAATTATGGTATTTATCAGTGTTTATTACGTCATTAGAACTAAGAGAGGGAAACCTCAACAGTTTATTTAAAAAGTAAGGTGTTGGAAGTTGGTGTCGAACTTTTAGTTCATTTTCTTGTTGTTGTTGTTGTTGATTTGAAATCTCTCTCATTGCTTCTGATATTTTTTGCTGTTGGATAAACTCTGCTTCTTGTTGTTCGTGAATTGCTCTACCTAAATTCATTTGCCTCTCTTGTTCCTGGTCTTGATCATCCATCATTGCTTTTGAAGCAGCCTCTTGTGCAAGTCGTTCTTGATAAGGAAACTCTTTAATTTGATTTAAATAGTCGTCATTTTGTTGACCTTGCATATATTCTTGTTGATACGTTGCATCCCTGTCACTTTCTTGGTTATTAAAGTTTTCAAACGGAATGTTCTGGCTAGGAAATGGTTGTTGATTTTGAATTCCTCTAGAAAAGCTATCAAACTGATTTTTCATTTCAGGAAAAACATTTCTTAATTGGGTTGACTCATGATGGGTTTGTGTTTGATATTGATCTGTAAACTGACGTTGTGGTCTTTGAAATATCGTGTTTTGACTGCGAAAAAAGTTTATAGGGTTCGCAAAGTTAGGAGTACCAATAAACATTTGTGAGTGGTGTTTTTGCATTGGATTTTGAAAATTATATCCATTATTGTGTCCCTCATATTCTTTTATTAAAGATTGCTCAGGAACTGTTCCCTCTATTGGGCCATTTGCTTCGTTAAATTGCTCAGATGTTGCTTTGTTCATTTCAAATACTTGTGGCATTGTCTCATACATAGCTGGAGAGGGAGATCTGCTATTAAATTTATTTCGCAAGTTTGCTCTTCTATGATGATTTGTTTGTGCTGCAGAAGAAAAATCCATATTTTGCTCTGACGTTACAGAAGCACCTTCTAAACTATTACTTGTTTCACGTTCTTCAGGCATAGGACCAGGGAATATATCAAATGCTTTGCTATTTAATCCTAATATTTTTTGAGTTTTTTGGCCTGCAGCAGCTCTGAGCATTTGAAGAATAGGATTCATTTCTGCTTTTTTTCCAAGTACTGTTGTTCTCGCGACAGGGTTTTCTGTGTCCCATATACTTCTTTTATTAAGTTTAAGAATTTTATCTCTTTTTTGCGATCGTTCAACAGAATTTATCTCATGTCTTATACCAGGGTTGTTTTCTGCTCTGGCTGGTACAAGAATCTCTTCATCAATCATAGATCTTTTTTGAGTAGAGTTAACCAGCACGAATTTGTCGGGTATTTTTTCACGTTTTTCTGTTTCTATAGCAACATGGATTCGTGGCTTGTAATCATCGTGATCGTCGTCGTTATTATCATGATATACAAAATTATTTTCAAGTAAATCTGGATTGAAGTTGCTTTCAATCATACGCTCCTTTTGCTCCTTCGGAAAATAATACGACTTTTTAAATAGATGAAAATGATCAAAGGGTATCTGTTGTAATTTAAGATTGTAACCCTGATAACCGTTTTTATATGGTTCGGAAAAATGGTTACTAGCAGTTGGTGCAACATAGGGAGAATAAAGTAGTTTTTCACGATTAGTATTTCGTTTTTGTTTTTGCGTTAGTAATTTTGATATATATTTAGAAGCTATCCCATTAAATGGGATCTCTAATCCATGATTTACGGCCTCAGATTTCTCAGATCTTTTAACCTGAGACCGCTCTAGAATAAAAAATGATTCCGATTTTTATTTCCTGGTTTTAAAGTGTCTGAAATGGATCTCTTTCCGACAACATCTATATTTACAGATGTTTTGTGGTGTCTACGTTGGGGTTTAAAAAATAATGGGTTAAACTGGGGAACATCTTGACGCAATTGGTAAGGATTAAAAAAGGGAGTTTGTCGTTTTTTTCTATCAATTTCATCATCTTTTTGATATTTATGTTGTGATTTTATTCCTTTTATGATTTTTAGAAGTGGTTTTTCAATACTTTTCCTTTTGCTTTCATTTGCGACTACCTTTTGTTTTTTCTCGGTATGCTGTTCAACTCGGTTATCAGAATCTTCCTCTTCCTCTTCATTATTTTCAGAACTTTCATCATTATCAGGAAGGTTATCTTCAGCTGGTGATGGTATAGAATTTCTTCCAAACGCATCATCACTACCTGACTGGGAAGCGTAGCTTGACTCAGAAGAACCCATACCAACCTGATTGTTAGAACTATCAATAAACTGTTGCTCACCATCGTTTATATTTTGCTGCTGCATGGATGGTTCTTGAAGCACTAAATTTTGTTCATTTGAAAGTTGATCTCTTCCTTGTCCACCAATGTATTGTCCATCTCCTATTTGATGTTGTTCTGTATCTATATTTTCTAACATTGAATTTCTTTGATGGCTTGATAAATCAGAAATTCCTCCACCTACACCTTGATTGAAATCATCCATGTGAGGTGTAGACATGTAAGTGTTCTCACCACGTGAGTTATCGTTATCTACGGCTGAATAACCTACTTGGTGGTCTTGTTCTGGTGCTCGAAAGAAACCCATACCGCCTTGATACATAAACCTATGTTCAGGAACTCCAACATATGTCCCAGCATTAGTGACCATAGATCCCATGTGAGTTAAGCGAGCTGCTGGATGCATCATAAATGTGTCATGGGATTTAAGAATAGGTTGGCTAACTGCAGGTGGTGGTTGATGAAAAATTAAAGGAGGTTGATGGTAAACAACGGCAGGACGGTGAACAATTACTGGTGGCTGATGATAGATAATTGGAGGTCGACGAATAACTAACGGGGGTCTATGTACAATAATAGGTGGTCTGTGGTAAATTTCAGGAGGTGGATGATAAATAACAGGAGGACGCTTCACTATAATGTCATTTTTTTTACTTGCTTTTCCTTTTTTCTTATCATCACTATTTTCAATTTCTGTTTTTTTAGTTTTTCTGCTACTAATTTTGTTTGTTGATTTAAAACTATTTTGGGATTTTTTCTTTTTATTATTCTTAGTTACTTTTTTTGTTGATTTAATTGATCGCTTGGCAACAATATTTCTTCTATGTCTTCTCCTACTATGTTTTCTTTTTTTATGCTTTCTATGTTTTTCAACTTTAGATTTTCCCAAACCAGCAACGTTGTAACCTGGTTGTGGTTCGTTTACTAGATTTTGCTGTGCATTTATTGGACTCGTAGAAGAAACTAAATCTTGATGTGGGTTTATGTTAACATTATTTAAAACACTATTATCAGCTTCATCAGGATTTTCCTCATGCAAACCCTCAAGTTCCTCTGTTTCCTGAGTTTGCTCTTGATTGTGATAATTTTGGCCAATAAAGTTATTTACTGGTGTTTGACTGTTTTCTTGCAAAGCATCTTCGTTGGTGTACTGATTTAAGTTTGAGTCCTGGAAAGGCACTAAGTTGTTAGCTGGATAGGTATGAGGCAAAAACACCCCCCCAACATGTTCCACATTGCTGCCAATATGTCTATATATAGGATGCGTTACATATGAATCATGTGATTTTATAATTGGCTGGTGTATATGAGGTGGAGGTGTATAAAAAACAACTGGAGGTTGATGATAAACAATGTTAGGTCTATGAATAACGACGTCCGGACGATGAACAACTACAGATGGTCTACTGATAATAACATCTGGTCTGTGAACAATCAAGTCCGCACGGTGGTAAATTTCTGGGGGTGGGTGATATATTATAGGTGGTCTAAATACAACCACTCTGTGTCGCTTTGCTTTTGCTTGGTGAAGTTCATTGGGACTGTCAACCAAAAATCTTTTAAAAGCATGCTCATCTTCGTGTCCACAATTTCCTCCTAAACAATTGAACTCGTGCCCACCTAATCCAAAACCATGCTCAAAATGATGGCCACCTCCGTAACCCAGCTCATCATGATGTTCACCACCAGATCTTCCTCCTTCATATCCACCTTCGTGGCCATGATGACCTTCTTCGCCTCTTTCATCGTCATCATCATCATGAGAATGTCCAATATCGTGATTTTCATAGTAACCAGCATGAGCAATAGTTCCACCACCTGCATGCTCAATCTGAGAACCAACATGTTCATGTTGATCATGGGTAACATACATATCATGAGATACAACTCTTGGGCGATGAACGACAGGCCCGGGCTGATGGAAAACAACTGGTGGTTGGTGATATATGACTGCAGGTCGGTGAACTAAAACGGGAGGTTGGTGTATAACTACAGATGGACGATGAATGACAATATCAGGTCTGTGGACAATAATATCTGGTCTGTGATACAATTCAGGTCTTGGATGAAAAACAATATCTGGTCTTTGAACTACAATATTTTGCTCGTCTGCGTGATGGTGGTGATGATCATTATGATGTTCCCATGTATTTTCGTGACCATGCCCCCAATGATCACCGTGATCTCCCCAGATGCCATGACCTGAAATACCTCCATGACCAATTATCCCACTACCAGCATGTTGCCCTATAACATCCCCAAAACCGTGATGACCAAACGACTCTTCTCCTTGATGATCAGAAATATCAGACCCACAGTGACCATCGTGACATTCTCCGCAATGTGAACCTATACAATCTCTACTTATACCTTCGGAGCCAAAACCAAAATCCCGTTTAAATCCTGTTATGTTTTTTAACTTTAACTTTTTTTTATTTTTTAGTTTAGAGACTTTATTTTTTTTAGACCTGTTGCATTGCGGATCAGAGTTTTCATCGCAAGACAATTCTCCCGATCTAACGTTTAGCTCTCCACCCGTTTGTCCAATATGATTGTTGTTAATTGTATAATCTTGTTTATAATTTCCAATAATTGAATTTGGTTCTTCATGATTTTCATCTATATTCACAAAACTACTGTTAAGATTTTTATTGCCAACAGAACTTTGTAAGTTATTACCAAGTTGTGTTTCTAATCCTCTTTCGTTTGATGATAAATAATTAATGCTTTCCATCCCGTTGTTTCCTTGATCATTAAGATTTAATGGTTGGTCAAGAACTTCGTGCCCATTATTTAAACTATTCTGACCATTTATAGGAAAAGTTTGTGTTTCATGGAAGTTTCCTTGATCTAAAATATTGGAGCTTGTTTCTGAAGTAGGGCCGAGTTCGTGAATATTAGTATTTGAGCTAACATGTTCTAAACGGGATCCAACCTGAATAGGTACTGGTTTCATTGCATATAAATCATGCGACTGGTGAATGGGTTGGTTAATAATTGGATTAGGTTGATGTAAAATTATCGGAGGTTGATGGATAATAACTGGAGATTTGTGTACAACTACAGGGGGTCTGTGCACTACAACAGAAGGACGGTGAATTACTATGTCAGGACGATGTACAATTACATCTGGTCTGTGAACTATTTCTGGTTTAGGGTGATATATTATGTCTGGCCTGTGTATCACAGTAACATGGTGCTTCTTTGCCGCTATTTGATTATTTTTCTTTGGAATATGTGATCTTGCATCATCATCTTCGGTATCAGGGTATTGTGGTGCAAATCCAATTGGTCCAATAAGATGTTCATGTCCAACTGGTTCTCCACCAAAATTATGACAATTATAATTGTTGCAGTTATTATCCAGATTTAAATGATACTCATTTTCTAAAACATTATTACTTACACCCATAGTAGGGGTATCTCCAACATGACCTCCATTACTATGAACTCTTTCCATCATTATATGACCAACATTTACGGGTTCACTGTATATATGAGGTGAATTATTAATTTGAGGTGCAATATCAACAGGATAGCTATGCTCTAAATTTTCAATATGGGATCCGTCATGATCTGGGTAGGTATTTTGGACATATAAGTTATTTTGATGCTGAATTGGTTGGTGCATCATAGGATGAGAATGATGAAAAACAATTGGCGCTTGATGAATGACCATTGGTGGTTTGTGAACAATAACAGCTGGTCTATGAATAATAACATCTGGCCGATTAATTACAACATCTGGTCTGTGAACTATTATATCAGGTCTGTGAATAACCTCAGGTCTTTGATGAAAGACAACATCAGGTCGATGAATCACTGTTACATGATGTTTTTTTGATGAATTTTGAATTTTTGATTTTTTCATCACTTCAATTTCAGATTCCGTATGATTAGATTCCTTTATTTCTCTTCGAACTTTTGTCTTCTTCTTGTTCTTCTTTTTTTTCTTGTGTCCTTTATGATGTGTTACTACGGACTTGCTTGACAAGTTCTCTGAGTTTACATTTTCTAAATCCTTTTCTTCTTGAAATTGAGCAGGTGATGGGTTATCAAAATCTTCGGAAGTTCCAATATTATTAATAGGTTGAAGATTGTAATCAGGAACATTATGAGTGTGGGAATCAAAATTATCATTTAAGTTGTTTGAAAATCCATGGGTATTAATTAAGTTACCTTCATTGGCAAATTCATTATGAATATTTTCATAATGAGGGTGACTAAAACTATGCAAGTTATCTATATCTTTTGCATTTTCAAAAGGTGTACCAACATCATAACCACCTTGGCCGACAACGTGACCAGCATGTTCTAAATGAGAACCTACATGTTCATGATTGTCATGCACTAAGTAATTATCGTGAGAAACAGCTATAGGTCTATGTACAACTGGAGGTGGTTGATGAAAAACAATTGGAGGTTGATGAACAATCACGGCAGGTCTATGTACAAGAACTGGAGGTTGATGAATTACTACTGATGGTCTGTGAATAACCACATCTGGACGATGAACTATAATATCAGGTCTATGGTAAAGCTCTGGTCTGGGATGAAATACTACATCTGGTCTATAAAGAACTGTTGCGTGTACACCTGCTGGGTGGTGTCTACTATATCTTAAATCATGGTAATCATTGTGTCCGTCATAACCATCAGCAAATCTTTCGTTTCCTTCATGAAAAGGTTCACCATCACTATATCCATCTTCATGACAATTTGAACCTTCACATCCTACAAAATTTGAGTTTTCATGAGGGTATTTTTCATCATGAACATCTCCGGAGAAATCCCCATGATTACTAGATACTAGAATTTGTTTTTTCACACCAGATACTTGATTTGATTTTTTTTTTGGAACTTTTGATTTTGTCCATGGGTGTTCCTCTTCTGGAAGAGGTACGTAGTTATTAGTAGTTAATGGACCAAATTGGTTTAAAATATTGTTTGGTTCACCCCTACTAAAATGAACTACTTGGTTATTGCCTGTTACTGGTTGTGCATTCAGGTTACTTTGACTATAGCCATCTTCCTGTAAAAAAGCTCCTGGAGCATATTGGTTTCTTACTGGGCTTTCATAATCCGCCCCAATGTTTTCTACATTATTAGGAGTTACATCAACTCCAGCGTTAGGGCCTGTACCCCAACCTTCAGATGGAAAACCATTATTATAAGCTGAGGGTCCTTGAATCCCAAAATCATGTTCTTCATTTGGTTCAGAGTTGAGCATTCCAGAATCAACATTTTGTATATTTTCGTCATTTTGAATATTATTAAGTTGACCCATGTTTTCTTCGTGTTCTACGTTAGAAACCTGGGATATAATTCCTCCGGAGGGAAAAACATGAGATCCAATTCTATGTGGATAACTGTGTGCAACATACATGTCGTGGGAAATAGCATTTGGTTGATGAATAACTGGAAGAGGAGAATTAAAAACAACTGGCGGCTGGTGGTACATAATAGCAGGACGGTGAACTACCACCGGTGGGCGATGTACAATTACTGAAGGACGATGAATTACAATATCAGGTCTATGTACAATCAATGGCGGTCTATGAACAATTTCTGGAGCTTGATGGTAAATAATATCAGGTCGACCAACAACAACTCTATGTCTTCTACTAGGATGTTGATGGTGATTTTTTTGCAAGTGTAAGTTTTTAGATCTTCTCTCTCTGTATGTATCTTTTTCAAAGTTATCTTCATTTTCGTTTTTTGCAATATATGTTCGCTTATAAGGTGATGATTGTTGATTACTAAACTCCTCGCCACCTAAGTGACCAATAGGACTGTTTTCTTCTCCGGATACTCCGCCAGAGACCCCACCCATTGTAGCTTGCTGTTCAGAAGATGAAGATTCGCTAAAGGAACGGTCGAAACCTAAAAAAAAAGTAATTATAATAGTTAATTCTTTTTAACACCAATTAATTACATTATTGGTAAAAGTAAAAATGTTTCAAAATGTTTCAATATTTTATAATTATTAACATATAATATTTTTTTAAAGTGTTTTTAACTAATTAGTTATTTAGAGGGTATAATGTTGCATTTTTATGAGTTTACAGGTATTAGTTTGAATATTATAAACTGTACTGTGTTTTTTTTCCTAAAATTACTATTAATAAATCACTTCCACTGGAAATATATAAACAAATACAATTAAACAAATATATAAGGTTATTGAAAATGTTTATTCTTAATTTAGTTCGTATTGAAAACTTAATTTTAATACTAATCTGATTCACTTAATAAAATGTAAGAAACAGTAAAGCATTATTTTATCACTTTAACTAAGCAAAACTATTTAAACTAAAACTTTAAAAAGTTGCATGCACTTTTTTTTAAAAGATACTAAGTGGCATTTGTTTTACCTTGTGCCCCGAATCCCTCATTAGACATTTGATTATTTAGGTTAACTCCGTTAGAAGGGTATCCAAACTGTTGTTCAGGATGATTATTAAACTGTTCAGATTCTCTTTGACCAAATTCAGTATTTCCGAAATTTCCTTCTTGTTGATTAAAACTATTGGGTGGATGAATTTCATTCGGGGCTCCAAAATGACTAAAATCTCCCATTGGACTATGTCCTACACCACCAGTATGTGGGAATTCCTGCTGATCATGATCAAAGGATTCTTCATTGTGCATGTTTCCTGATGGAGATTCATAACCTACTGCACCGTGAGAATTAGGTAAAGACATAATAGGTTCGTGACCTTCACCACTTTCAGGATCTGCGTAGGGAACACGTCCATTACCAAAGCCATGGTAACCACTAGCAGGTGCGGGACCGTATCCTGTTGTGCCGTAATAAGGAGAATGCGGGTAATTGATAATTGGACCATGAGGAACACCAACATAACTTCCTACTTTGTTAACAACTGATCCCATGTGAGTATAATATGCAGAAGGATGAAATTTAAAAGTGTCGTGAGAAACAAGTAAAGGTTGTTGGACTGCTGGAGGAGGTTGATGGAAAACCAAAGGTGGTTGATGGTATACAACTGCAGGTCTATGAACAATTACTGGTGGTTGATGATAAATTATAGATGGTCTGTGTATTAGTAATGGTGGTCGATGAACAACAATATCAGGTCGATGATATATCTCTGGTGGAGGGTGATAAATGATAGGAGGGCGACTTACTACAACATCCTTCTTTTTCTTTTTAGTTGTTTTAAAGTCTTCTAAAGTGCTATTTGACAAAGAATTATTTTGTGCAACATTAGGAATTAACGATCTTATATTTTTTTCAAGATTTTTTTTACTTCTCAGTTTACCGCATATACAGTCTTTTTTATCTTCGCAATCGCAAGTTGTATGATGTGGTACAACATGGTAGTTGTGAATATGGTGGTCAAGGATTCGGTGGTGATGAACAACTGGGTGAACAACAATAGGTGCTTGGTGTACAACAACCGGAGGTTTATGAACAATAACGGGAGCCTGATGATAAACAATAGGTCTTCTGTGAACAATTATGGGTGCTCTATGGATTACAATGTCAGGTCTATGAATAATATCTGGAGGCTGTGGAACAACAATATCTGGACGCTTGTAAACAGTTGTTTCATGGTCGTGATTTGGTTCATTATGTGTTGCAAAATTGAGTTCATTTATACCATAATTGTTTAAACTATTTTCTTCATTATTGTGAAAACCATTTGAATCTTCTTCTCCGTTCAAACCAAACTCGTGATCTTTCCCTTCATTCCATTGACCACCATTGTATATACCATCTGCTCCTTCAAATGTCGCATGATTATTGCTAAATATAGGATGGCCATTATTATATCCTGTACCTAACCCGTAACCATAATAATCATTTGAATGACATCCAGGATCACAATTAACTCCACAATCAATACAGCGCTTAAAAGATTGACTGTTACTAGTACTTAC
The DNA here is from genome assembly GCF_038396675.1 of Hydra vulgaris. Taxonomy (NCBI): domain Eukaryota; kingdom Metazoa; phylum Cnidaria; class Hydrozoa; order Anthoathecata; family Hydridae; genus Hydra; species Hydra vulgaris. Next base: position 84,283,817 of record NC_088931.1, read on the forward strand.
ACTTTCAACTTCGGACCGGGGATGCTTTTTGCCACGTATATGATGTTTTTTATTAAAGTTTTGTAAATGTTGCCCTGGTAAGCACATGCAGTTGTGTTGGTATTCGTCGGAACAGTCACAAGCTTGAGAATGAGGTAACAGCTGGTAGTGATCTAAATGATGTACTTGCACTTTATGCCGATGTAACACAGGATGTAAAACAACTGGAGGTTGGCGAATAACTACTGGTGGTTTGTAGGCAACTACCGAAGGTTCGTGATTAAAAACAACTGGCTTACTTAACAGTCCATTATAATTATTATCATAAAGCATCCCACAGAGTGGATTGCAATCAACACCACATGCAGAGCATCGAAGACCTCTTTTATTTACTTGTTCTACATGCTCTCTAGATGATGGATTGACAGCTTTGGATTTTACCCCGTTTTTTGTGTCATCTTCTTCTCGAAAATTGTCATTTTCTTTTTCCACATCACTGATTGGTTCACTACTATTCACTAGCGATTGATCTATAAAAATATAGGAAAAATAAGTTGCCTTTTTTCAACAAGAATGAACTTTTATAAAAGGTTTTTAACGAAAATTGTTTTCACCTTGTCATGATGCTTTTAAATTAAAAAATAAATTTGCCACCGTCAACCTTTAATTACTTTTGTTCTTGTTAAAAGTGAAAATTTTAATTTAAAAAAAAAAAAATTTTAGGCAAAATTATTTTTCCTATATTTTAAAGCATGCATGAAACGGTAGAAAAATCTTTAGAAAAACTATAATCAATTTTATAAACAAACTTTAACAAATTTCTAAGCTTCCTATGCTCTCCTAGAATATTTTTTAATAAAAATTTTGCAAAGTACCTATAAAGTACAACAACAACAACAAAATAATCATAACATCACACCTGTCGATTTTACACCTATATGGCTGGTTGTCTGTGCGTCACGTGTGTATGTGTTTCTTGTAGAATTAAAGTAAGGTTGTGTAATTTTGTGCGTTAAGTCAACGACCTCTCTTTTGCTATATTTTTTGTCACCGTGTTTAAGTTTATCAATTTTATTTTTTTTAAGACGATGAAAGGAGCTTGGAACCGAAAGTTGTGTAATTTTTACATGGGAATCATTTTTTCTGTTACTTACATAAGATTTCATGAGATCTGAATTACTGTTATACGCTGAATCAATTTTTAATTTGTCAATTAATGTATTGTGAGATTTGACATTATTACTTTTATCATCGTTTCCCAGAAAGTTTCCATTTTCTACTGTAAGTGAGGGATGGTTTATTAAAAATGAATTATCAATTAATGGATCGGCTAAGCTGTCAATTTTTTCTGACTGATCAAAGTTATCAGAATAAAGAGACAACTTTAAGGAACTTTTTGTGTTATCTGTAATTTCATTAAATGAATGCTCATACGTATCTTCCTCAACTCCAGAGCTGTTTGAATTTTTTGTATTAGTTATATTAGCCATTGGCAAATGATTTGCCAAGCTATAGCTTGAAAATGTTGGTTCGTGGTTCATCATATTAGATGATGCATGAAAAATACCATTTGGTTGCTGGTAGAAAATTGAAGGTTGGTGATTAACTAGAGGAGCTTGATGAACTATAATTGGTGGTCTATGGAAAAGCAGTGGTACTTGGTGAAAAATAACTTCACGGTGGTTCAGAACAACAGGAGGTTGATGAACTATAACATTTTGAATATTTGACCTTTTAAACATTTGGTTATTGTTTTCTGAATAGTTGTCTTGAATTGAATTGTATGACTCAGGCTGCATTGATGGGTTATCTACTGCATTATTCATAAATGCTTGATCGGTTTCTGAGTTAGTCAACGTATTTTCCAAAGTTCTACCATTTAAAGAGTTAAAAGTGTTTTTGTTACTAACCATTTCATTTGAAAGAGCTCCTTGATCATCGGTGTTTGGCATATTTTGCATTTGAGAGTATTGATTTTCTTCGTTGAGGGCTGTATTTTCTCCCTCTCCTTGATAGTTTGTAAATCCATTTAAGTTAGACTGTTCTATTGGATAATTGTTTGATGAAGGTGCAACTTGTAAGCTTTCTTGTGCTGGTTTCTCCTCTTGCAAAGAACTTTCAAATAATGGACTTCCTAACTGGGTTATAAGCCTAGGTGGACCAATATAATGGTGTGCTGTGCGTAATATTGATCCCATATGCTGTGCAACAAAACTAGGGTGTACGACAAATGTATCATGCGAGTATAAAAGAGGTTGTTGAACGGCTGGTGGAGGTTGATGAAAAATAATAGGAGGTTGATGATAGACAACAGCTGGTCTATGTACTATAACTGGTGGTTGGTGATATATAATAGGTGGACGATGTATAACAATTGGAGGTCTATGAATTACAATATCTGGCCTGTGATAAATTTCTGGTGGTGGATGGTAAATTATAGGAGGTCTATTAACAACAACATCTTTTTTTGTTCCTTTATGATCATTATTTTTTTTTACTTCTCTTTTTTTTCTAACTCTTAGTTGCTTTTTTTCTTTATTTTTTGAATGAATGGAAGATTTTTTTAAACTTGTTGAATTCAAAACTGTGTTCAATAATAAATTGCTTGTTTTTTCTTTAAGTTCGAAGGAGTTTTTTACATTCGTTGTTTCATCTGACTTTAAAATTGTATCCGTCATATCTGGTTTTAAAGTCATTTCTAAATTGTTATCATAATTTATATTGTTACTATCCTCATTATCCTTTGGGTAATTTTCTACTTGATTGTTAGTTCCAAGTACATTTCCAGGAAGAATACTTGACCATTCCCCTCCGTCACTTAAAGAAGATCCAATATGTTTGAAATTTGTTTCTGTCATCAAACCCCAATGATCTTTTGAATTTAAAAACGGTTGATGAACTACTGGACTTGGTTGATGAAATATTATAGGTGGTTGCGCATAAATGACAGGTGGCCTATGAACAACAACTGGAGGTTGATGATATACAATAGGGGGACGTTGTATTATTAAAGGAGGTCTATGTAATATAATTGGTGGTCTGTGGTATATTTCTGGCGGGGGATGAAAAACTATTTGTGGACGTCTTACAATAATGTCATTTTTTTTCTTACCTTTTAAAAAAATTGTGTTCTTCCGCTTCAGGGCTAAATTTTTTTTTTGATTGAACTTTTTATCATTTGCGTGAGCTTTGTTACGATGACCAATTTCCGATTTTTTGGTAACATTTTGATGAATTTTTTTCTCTAAAAGTATTGTATTTTCTCTTTTTTCTTCATTAAAAGAGTTATCAATGCTTACTACTTTGCTGTTACTAACTTCAATTAAAAGATTTTTAGTGCTTCTGCGTTTTTCTGATGTGATTGGCAACGTGACAGGTGTTAGTGATGATGCGACTTGTGGTGTGAGCGGTAAAGTTGAAGTGACTGACGTGTTTGATTTTTTATCAAATATAGATAAGTCATCAGAAGTAGCGTTTGAAATTGTTAGATTCAATTTTATATCTTCTGGAAGATGATCTTTTTTAAAATTGTTTTTATACTTTTGTTCTATTGGTACTTCATATTTTTTGTACCCATATATATCTTCTTTCTTTTTTATTTCATTGGTTTGCGATGGAACTAAATGTTTTAATCCTGCTTTTTTAGATTCAGTTGGATAAAGATCAGGCCTTGGCATATCTCCAATTGGCAAAACATCATTTAGCTTTTTGTACATTTCTTCTTGTATTTGCGAGATTTTAGCGAATTCCTTGTCTTCTCTAAGAGCCTCGGCTTGTTCACTAATTTCATTTTGTTGATCACCATCTTGTACTCCAGCATTTAGTTGATCATGAAAATCTGGTACGCTACCTGGATTTTTCAACAATGTGCTTGAATCAGGCAAGCTTCCTTCAAGTAATGGTGCAGAATCAGGGGAATCTATTGGTCTATGTGCATCTACATTTGAGGTATCAAATAAAGAGTTTAGTTTAGAGGTGGTTTTTGATTCAATTTGATCTGATTCGTTATCGCGGAACATAGATGGTTGATCTGAATCTCTGTATTCTTGAACTGAGTGTCTTCCAGAGATTCTGTTACCATAAGATGATTGGTAAGACGGATAATCTTCATTATGAAACCTGGAATATTCTCGGTTTGGATTCATATCATCTATCTGTTTATTTGAAAACTGCATTTCAAATTCAGGCCTTTCCATTTGACTGTTTCTAGAAATAAATAAAAATTTTGTATTAAAATTATGCAAATGACAATAGATAAGAAAATCAGATACATATTATATAATTAACAATAGTATCATTTTTAATAGTTCATATTAATAAAGTTTAGTTTACACACATATTTGATTTTTACTATTATCATCTTTCAAGTTCAATTTTTTTTTATTCAATTTTCTTATATTATTTTATTACTTTAATTTTCTTTTGTTTTTTATAATTAATTTTTCTTTTACACAATATTGCCTAACTTTTTATATAACAATTCTTCTATATATAACTAGACCATAAGAAAAAGCAATACTAGATCAGTTTTACTAGGAGTTTTAGACACTTGAGTAAAACGATATGAAAAAAAGTTTTGCACTTACAAATGACTCGCATAAAGAAGTCTAAAATGATTCGATTTGCTACCCTTTTAAATTTTTTTTAAGTTATATAAAACAGAATCTTATTCTTTTTCTTTTAATTTAGATCAACTCTTCAGATTTCACTTTGCCCTGTTTGTTGCTATTATCTATATTTTTTTAAATGGGAGAAAATGCTTTGTAATTATAAATGCTTTTAGTTTATCTGCGCTGAAATTTATTTATTGTTTAATAAAACTTATTTTTTTTTTAATTAAAAAAAAAAATCAATGTTAGATAGTGATGCCAAGAACTCGCAAGGAATGTCGTTGGTTTAGCATAGGAATTCATTAACAATGTTCTTCCTACAATAGTAAATCTTATGACACATTATCTATTTTGTAGGTTGTTATTCAATGTCGCATTTGTAAGTTTAAAAGTTATATGGCAAAAAATGTTTTAATAATTTTGAATAACAATTTTTGAACATGGTAGCACATATAAAAGAATAGTATAAGTGATGAAAAAGAGTTTTCTTAAGTTACAAGACAAAGCATACAAGACAATAACATCTAAAATAAAACAACCCAGCTTCTTTAGAAAAACATGAAAAGTTGTTAAATTAAACATTTTAATTTAATATTATTAGAGAAAAAAATGTAAAATAACTCTGCTTGATTTATGTATTTACAAATATAAATACTTCATCTTTACTGTTATTGCAATGTTGAAGTTTTTATTTGGGAATGAGATTTTTTTTCTGGGTCAAAGAACAGTTTGTAAAATAGCAACCATTAATGTTAATAAAAAAGTTACCGAACTTCATCAGGAATATATAAAAATAAAAATAAAAACAATATAAACATCACGACTGACAACCACTTGTTATGTAGACAGGAAGAGCGGAGGAGGAAAGGAGGAAAAGCTTTTTTATCTACATGTGAAGTAGAAATTGGATAAGCATCATATTTTTTACACTAAGGTAATTCATCTGAAAATATGCTTTGAATTAAAACCTTTGATCCCATTTCATTATCAGAATCTTTGATCCCAACTCATCATCAGAATCTTTGATCCCAGCATATCATCAGAATCTTTGATCCCAACTCATCATCAGAATCTTTGATCCCAGCATATCATCAGAATCTTTGATCCCAACTCATCATTTGAATTTTACTATTGTTTTTTTTTGTTACTTTAGTAATTCTGGAAAAAGATCAAAGCTGTGTAATTTAGCTGTTTAGCAGCTGTGTAATTTAGCATGATTTAAACAACTTAATTTTTTTTCAAGACAAAACTTGAATGATAAACTTAAAATGTGATTGATTTGGAGTTTAGGATCAATATGCATTATTACTAGTTAATGGTATACTCAAGGATTATTGGATCCTTGCTGGCTTATATGTTTACTACACTCTGATAAGTTGCCTCTCCACCATTTAATATAACACTTAGATAGGGAAACCAATATTAATATAGTTTTCAAAGGTGCTTTTGAAAAAAGTGTTCAGAATTTTATATTTATACGTATCCACAACATACGTATCCACAACAGATACACAATTAGGCCTAGATGTTAGCTGGTTTGAAATAAGAACGAAGCTAACCCTTGAGTTTGTATGGATCCAATTATTTCTTAGAAATCAATAAGTCTATGCTTCTTATCCAACAAAAATATTGTTCCAAAGTATTGCCTTTATCTCTTATATTTTTTTGTTGATTCAGTATTAAAAATTATTCCAAAGTATTGCCTTTACCTTTTATATTTTGTTGTTGATTCAGTATTAAAAAGAAATGCCAGCCAGATAATATATTTTTTGGTTGTAATAGTGGATTAAAGTATAACATTAGAGAACTAGATTTAATGTGAGTTTTAATTAAATCATATGATAATCATCTAAACGAATAAAAAATTTAACCATTTAAAATGCCAGACATAACTTTAATACTGGCGAAATGAGTTCTGAAAAAAAATGCTGGCGATATCATTAATTGGCAATGTTACAGCGAGCGCCCTCACAGTGATTTAAATGCTGACGATATCATTAATTGGCAATGTTACAGCGAGCGCCCTCACAGTGATTTAAATGCTGGCGATATCATTAATTGGCAATCTTATAGCGAGCGCCCTCATATATATCATGATATCATTAATTGGCAATGTTACAGCGAGCGCCCTCATATATACCATCATATCATTAATTAGCAATGTTACAGCGAGCGCCCTCACAGTGATTTAAATGGTGGACATGAGTAAAATGTTTAATGTTTTGAAATTAAAATTTAACTTGATTTTTGTATACTTAAATGGCATGCAGATTTAAGTTTAAAAAAAAAAGTTAAAATTTTTAGGAAAGTAAAATTTTTGTCTATTTAAAAAGTTACGGCAATTCAAAGTTAAACAATTTGGAAGAAAAAAAAAACACTTTAAAAACTAACAGAGTTTTAAAAAAAAAGATTATTGATCTAAAACTTGGAAAATTATTATTTAACGATAAGGGATAAATAGCCTACATAAAAAATACATTTTTCTGGCTTATAATCGTTGTATTTTATGGAGAAAATTGGATAATTTTTATAAAAATTATATAAAAACTGTGAATTTTTGCACATGATTTTGCAGTAGTTTTTAAACATTTTAGTCATTATCTCAAAAACTAATAATGGCGCCATACTGAACCTTATATGATTTCCAAACTACAAAATAAAAGTTTTTCTTTGCTGCAATGCCTCAGTTGGCCCTATCAGCGGTTTTTGAAAAAAACAAAAATTGCCATCTTGAGGTTAAATTCTAAGAATTTGGTTTTGAAAAATTAGCAAATGCACATGTGTTACAAAAATAAATTATTTACAAACAAAAAGATTTTTTTAAATATCATCAGCTTTTGCATTTTTGCGCATACATGAGTGTTTAGAATGCCCTCTATCTGAACAGTTTTTGCACAATAGCCTCCCGTAGTACATTGCTCTCAAAATTGTAAACAGAAGCAAGCCATACTTTTTAACTAGTTTGCGATCTGTTTGAATTGATATTTGATATCTAGTTACTTTTCGAGGTACATTATTATGTAAAAGTTTTCTGGCAACATTTCCAGTCGTTGTATTCCCCCCTTGTCCAGTGGATTCTGCAAAATCCCTTTTTTTTCTGTTTTAACTTAGATAAATAATTTTTTTAAATGGTCCCGTTCTCTTTTACTAAGTCAAGATTTTTGTTGTCAATATTTATTGCATGGACTTAACATCCCTGTTTATGATGAAACCATCTTGAACTGTTTGTATATTTTCACATTGTTCTTTTGAAAGGCCACAAAGATCACAATATAAATATCCAAGATCTTAATAAATATCTGAAGCCTTTCTGTCTAAACTATGAGCGAAAATGTTTACTTTAACATGGTATTGATTTTCACTATGCTCAACAGTAATCTTCCTTCATACATTGTATGTCTTTGTTAAAGAAAGAAAGAGATTAGATATTTTTATTTGACTCTTTCCTCATTTGAATCATCTTTATAAGGTTTCCAACTAGAACAAGTAATTCTAGTCACTAATAGAACATATTTAGTCTAGTCACTAGTAGAAAATATTTAGCCCTAAACGACTGAGAGAAAAGAAGTGATTATGTTCGAAAAAGTGTAAGTATAATATTTTTGTATAGGTAATTAAGAGAAGAAAGTGGGAACAGTATATCCATCTTATTATTTAATTTTTACTTCTTGTTTTATTTTATTTTTGAAGCCAGCCAAAATAGCGACCAAATTAAACACATTTTGTGATTATTTTAGTTTGCAGCTAGAGCAAAAATCAAGGCCGTATGATGCTGATGACGTATGATGCTGATGACGTATGATGTTGATGACGTATGATGCTGATGACGTATGGTGCAGTTTCTGAAATATAAATATAAAAATTAATAGCTTGACATAAAATTCAAAAAAGTCAAACTTTCACAATTATATTAAGGCATTATGACAAACTAATGAATGCTAGGACATATATTATAATTTATAGAGTTTACATTGCACTATAATTTATAGTGTCCGAGTATTTATTAATTATTGTTTTTTAAAATTTAGTAGACAAAATTATTGTATTGATTTTTAAAATTTAGTGGATAAAGCTTGACAATTCGGCTTGAAAGCATGAACTATTACCTAATAAAGTTATCCTAAAATATTTTTACAGCTGGATCTTTATAGTGTCCTTTTTGGTGTCCTACAGTTATTAAATGATTTTTTTAATTCATCAAGAATAAAAAAAGATTTCTTAAACATATTGCAGCTATGTAATATTTTTAGAAAAGTTAACAACTTTCCTTTATAGTGTCTTTTTTTGTGTGTTTTTCAGTGTGTTTTATTGTGTCCTTGGTATATTTTATGATCTTATGAATATTTTTAACGGATAAGTCTTATCTAACTGACGTAAAAACATGCATTACGACTTTATATAAGAATCCTTAAATATTTTTTAGTTGCATGCTTTAAAGTGTCTTTTCGGTGTCCTAGAGTTATAGTGCAACCATAGTGATGAATATGGAAGTATTTAGAATGAATAAAGCTTGAAATGTTACCCTAAAAACATGAATTTTGACCTTGCCTAATTTTTTAGGGTGTTTTACAGTGTGTTATTTTGGTATCCTAGAGTTATGATATGCTCTCAGGAGTATTTTTTAATGATTGAGCCTCAAAAATTAAGCTAAAAACATATATTATGACCATGTTTTATTTTCCCATGCCGCATAAAGAGATTTTTACTAAGTATAGTCAAATGCCCACAAAAAGTGCAAAATAAACCACTGTAATCCTTTAAAAAGACATGTCGCAACCCTAATCTTTTCAGGGGCCTCACGAAAAGATTAGGGTCATATTTTCCCATCGATATCTTTTTTGAGCCCCTGCCTATATATTACTTATATATTGGTAATTAAACTTCATTTTGTTTGAAATTAATTTGAAATTTATCTTATTTATATAAAATGCAAAACAATAAAAAGAAAAGTTATGCATTATTTCTGGCTTGAAAAATTTTGTTTCAGGCTTTTAAAGAAACTTTGATTTTTAATATATATAGTATATATAATTTAATACATAACATTTCATTATTTTTTTAGATTTTTTTTAATAGAGTTTTCATGAGGTTTCCATGAAAACCTTTCATCAAAACACATTTTTAAAACTTTTAATAATTTATTTCTCGTAGGTTAAAATTACAATAAAAAATTACAGCAAAAACAATAACCCAACCTGGCGGGAGCAAAAACAAGATAATTTGACATATCACCGAGCCCCGTTACACTTTATTTTATTATTACACTTTATCTTAATTTTATTATTATTTTCTTCTTATTTAATATAAAGCCCCGTTACACTTGTGACTTTTTTAACGTTTTAACAATTTTGATATATAATAAATAAATAAAAAGGCAAATTTACAAAAAACGTTTGCAAAATACTTCAGCAAATAATATTTCCTTGAAATAAATTAAGAAATACAAAAACTAAAATACAGTAAAGTAGTGTTACAAAAAATTGATTTATGTTTTATTATAAACAATAAAGTTCAAATAAACATTAAAACGTTTTTAGAAGAGCTAGAGACAGATGATTTTATGTTTTAAATTATTTATTTTGCAATTTGTACATTATTTTCAAAAATGATATTTGAAATTTAATATATGGACGTCCATGTTAAGTAAATGCTGTTTCGATTCAACCTTATAATTCTACAAAAAGCAGTTTAAGACAAAGTTTTGTTTTTTATTTAAAAAATATATAAAATTTTTCCAAGTAAAAGACTCACAATATTTAATTTGGGAAGAGCTTATTTTAAGATGAGTTAAGCGAACGACAAAGTTATTCTCTGAAAATTTGGTATATTTATGAGAAATTTTATAGAAATAAGTTTGAAATGCTATTGGAGATAAACAACGCTTGGTATTATGTATAAATAGTATCACTTGCTAAATATTAAATAATTATATATATAATATCACTTGGTAAATATTAGGCTGATAAATAAAGTTCCGAACGAATGAAAGAGAGGTTTGCAGTAAGCATTTCTATCTATTCCAAATATTATTCTGCGAGCATTTTTTTTTGCTTATTACAAATTTTTTTTACTTTAGCGTAATTAGTACCTACCCAGGCAATGTTACCCAGGCAATGTTACATTTAATGATGGATTATTAAGAAAGATTTCTTCTTATATAACATGGAAATTTTTTGACACTTGCTTTCAATATATTTAATGTGAGAATTTCAAGACAATTTTTCATCTAAAATTATTTCTGGGAAGTTTGTGGTTGATTCCCTTTTAATTCTTGTTTTATTGAATCAAGGATTTTGGGTAATTTAAGGAGTAAAAAGGATTGGGTACGTTAAGGAGTAAAAAGGATTTTGGGTAATTTAAGAGAAACTTTATTGGCTTTATTAGGATAATGAAATAGAATAAACTTTGTTTCTCTACATTTAATGAAAATTGGTTACTTATAAACCACTCGTTTATTTTATCTAATTTGTCATCAAATATTTTAAAAAGAACCTTTATAATTTTTGGAGATTAAAAAAGTCATCTTAAAAAATATTAAATACTATCAAAGTAAGATAGTATTTAATATTTTTGATGCCAAATATAAGTCATTTACATAAAGTAAAAAATATAATGCTTCTAAAGTAGATCCTTAAGGTACCCCACTAGTTGCTAGGTTATTTTTTAAATCTTTAGATGCTTTAAAAATAAATTACATCCTGTTACTCTAGTTTTGTTTGTAAGTAAACCATAGTAAGTTTTTGTTTTTAATTTCATAGTGTTCTAGTTTTTTTTTAAAGTATTTCATGGTTTAATGTGTCGAAAGCTTTGCATAAATTTATGGTATAGCATTCACTAAAATGCAAATGCATTTAAATGCATTTGATATATGTTGTGTGATATTGTGCCTCGATATTAATATATGCTTTATAATGTTAGCTTTGTTAGTTAGGAGACTGGATGAGAGGTAATTAGTTGGGAGCTTCCTTACTAATTACCTCTTATCCATTTGTGAAACTGAATAGTGTTACTGAATTATTTTCTGCTGACATAAAATACGTCCGAAAAATTTTCTATTAACATATTTTGACATTATTTTATGTCTGAATTATTTAATGTTTTGTATTCTTGAAGAACAAATCAAACTAATTTGTTAACATATTTTTATTTTATTCATCAAATTATTTTGAGAGGCGTTACTAAAAAAAATTTCTGATATACTTTATGTCAGCAGAAAATAATTCAGACATAAAATTATGTCAAAATACGTCAATAGAAAATATGTAGGACATATTTTATGTCGACAGAAAATATGTCCAACATATCGATTAGCAATATATATATATATTGCTATGTATATATATATATATATATATATATATATATATATATATATATATATATATATATATATATATATATATATATATATATATATATATATATATATATATATATATATATATATATATATATATATATATATATATATATATATATATATATATATATATATATATATATATATATATATATATATAATGCTTATCGATTGAAGGCAAAGTTACACAGCTTCTAGTTTTATTATTTTTTAAAAGTTTTTTTCTGTAATACATAAGCATTTAAAATTAAATTAGTAGGATTTTTATTTTTTTGCTCCTGAAAAATGCCAATAATTATGCATTATTTGCATAAGTTGCTCAATAGTTATGCATTATTTGCATAAGTTGCTTAATAATTATGCATTATTTGCATAAGTTGCTCATAATTATGTATTATTTGCATAAGTTGCTCATAATTATGCATTATTTGCATAAGTTGCTAAATAATTAAAAATCTAGAAGTTTTTGCAAGAAAATTTTTGTAGTAATATTATAAATAAATTTTTTTGAAATTATTTATGAAGTGCAATACATGGCACATAAAAAGTTTTTTTTCTTATAAATATATATATTTTTTAAAAATCTTCACAAATATTCAAAATAAATTCCTCTTGTAATAATGTTAAAAAGAAATTTAGCAAAAGACATTTCAAAGTTGCTGATTATTCAAATTATTGATATTTTTTTAAATTCATTTTTATTTATTGTCACTTTAAATTTAAGTTATACATTAATTTACAAACGTGAAAAAAAAAAAAAAAAAAAAAAATTGCTTACTGAAATTTTCCTTCTTCATTAAATGACCTTTTTTCCATTCCAGTTACTCTTAAGATGCCTGGTCTGTTTACAGCTGAAGGTGTAACACCATCAATAAAATTTTTTGGTTCATTTTTAAAATGCGAAATGAAATCAGAATGATGGTGAAATTCCGAGATGCTAGGATCAAACTGAGATTCGTAAAGAGATGGAGAATGTACAGAAAACTGATCAAAAACATTATTAGGTTCTTGCTCAGGTTTCATTTCCAAATAAGGGTCTTGAAATGATGTCTTTTCAAAATTTCTAGAAAAGCGATTTGCCAACAAGGAGTTGTGATTTTGCCTAAAATCGTTTAAATGAAATGGGTTTTCTAATGGCACATGCTGCAACTCAGGAAGATAGGGGTTCATTAATTTGCTATGTTGAAACCTGAACTCTTCAGCCTCTAACTCTCTGCGCCTTTCTTCTTGCGATTGTGCAAATTCTCGTAAAGTTGACATGTGTATATTTTGAAGGTGCTCCAGAGCCATCCTTTCACCTTCATTTTGTAATGGCTTGCGTAGGCTTTCAGCCATAAGGTTTTCTGAATCAGGCAACGCAATACCTGGATTAAAACCGTTTGCAAATATTCCAGAATTTAGCCTTGGGTCTAAAGCTCCTTCTACATTAGAACGGACATAACTAGGTGAAGAGATCCAACGTCTACCCATGTGATATTCATAGGGATTTGAAAATCTTCCCCACGACATGCTATAAGGTGGCGCTCTAAAGAAAGGTGAATAATACGAAAGAGGTTGATTCCATTCGAAACCATTCCGACGAAAATAAGATTCGCCAAATCTTTCAGGCTCAAATTCGTTATGATAATGATGATGCCTGTGATGCAAATGATGTCTACGATGATGGTGGTGATGATGATGAAAGTGACGAGGTTGCCTTTCATGAAAAACTTTGGCTTGGGAGAGAGATGGAGATGTATATGTTTGAGAATTAAATTTGTCTGTGCTAAATAGAGCAGACCCTAATTGTGAACGAACCTGCAAAGATACAGGTTTTGTGTTCCCTTCTGTTGAATTCGCGTTACTTTCTAAACCATTAGACTTATTGTTAACTCTTAAACGCAATGAAGTCCCCCCGTTTTGTTCATTTAAGTTTTCAACAGACCGTCTCTTAACGTCAATAGAAAGTCTATTTAAGTCAAATTTAAATTTTGAATGAGGATCAGTTGTATATATTGTGTGAATTGTTGAGCGTTTAAGATCATTAGGAGTTGTGTCGTAATTATCAGAGTCACCCATACCCATCATTTCTCCGTGCATTATGTCAGCGCTTGCATCGTAACGTTTTGTTATATCGTTATTAGCCATAGGGTGATCTACATTAGAATCCATACCTTGAAGTAAGCGAGCGTCTTCATCATCCGGCTGAACGAGCGAAGAACTCTTTACATTGTTTTGCACTTTTTTAACTTTGGAATCTTTTTTCAGTTTCGTTTTGAGACTTTTTGTTTCTTTTAATTTTTTACCAACATTTGATTTTTTATCTCCAGAAAGTATACTGTCCTTCAAAATAGAAGTGCTGTCTTTCGGAGAATCGACAGTAATATCATTATTTTGTGAGGGAATAGCGATTTCTTCTCTTTTATCGACTTCGTACAAAGCATCACCAGTACTCTCATTTTCATCTAAATCTCTTTTAGATCGCTTAATTTGTCGGTCGAAGCTATTATCTGATATTAATACATTAACTAACACTAATATTACTAGCAACTTTAACGAGGTATGAGTAATTCCCATAACTCCCAAGGAAACAATGTTCTTTAAAGGAATAGTTGCCGTCAGTTAAAAACGGCAGTCGAAAACATAACAAATTAATTGCTGTAGATAATTTTAATTGTTATAATTATCTTTAATTTTTTAAAAATAATATCTTATAATTGTAACAGTAAAATAAAAAAAATCGTTATCGATATCTAGAACGTTTTCGGCATAACGCACAGGTGCACACAATTCGCTTCGCCTGAGTGAACCATGTACTCAACCACCCGTAATATTCTGAATATTCATTGCGCTGTGCACATACCAAATTAGCTCGATTGAAAATTAATTAAAGGATTAATTAACTAATCAACATTTGATAAAAATTTGCGAACAAATGAAATTTGCAAACGAGTACTCAAACTAGTTTAAACAAAGGTTAGAGTTAAACTTAGGTTTATGCAACACTAGATTTGATCGAATAAATTTAACGTTGCAATAATTACTTAACGATTAAATAAAGGCGCGCAGACACCAGATCAAACAAATTACACTCACGCACAATTTTCAATTACTATCGTCACATGGTGTTAAATAAACCTTAAATAATATTTAACTAGTGTTTACATCGTTCTTCGTTACATTTATTCTAATTTTCTGACAAATATTAGGCATTTATTATTACATGGCATTTCTACTGTACTCCGTAAAACTAAATTGTTATTCTTTGCTAAATCTTCTAGATAAGATATGTCTCTTACTCCCCAATCAGCATTTTGTGATTTTAAACTCAAGTCAAATAATACATTCGATTCTGGCGTCAACAAACCGTTAACAGAGTACGGCCCGTAAGTTATAAGTTTGCCATTTGACTTTAATAGGGTAGAAGCTACAGCAAACAAAGATTCTGAGCACTTTAACGGAGCTATATGAACCATGTTAATGCATAGTATAAGATCAAATTTGTTTTCGTTTAAACTTGACAAATCGCAGGTATTTAAATCAATAAGCAATGGCTTAAAGATATTGTCAAGCTGGCTTTCAGCAATATACTCAGAGATACTTTTTAAACACCGCAAGTCATACTCCGATGGTTGCCAAGTCCATTTCGGGAAATTTTTAGCAAAATAAACGACGTGTTGTCCAGATCCAGAGCTTATCTCCAAAGCTTCGCCTTTGTCTAATAGAGAAAGAAACAATTAAAAAACAAAAAATCAAATAGTAATAAATATTAATAAACATCTAAAATGACAATAATAATTACAAAATTAAATTTTATATAACAAAGAGCATTTAGAAGATGAAAATAGAAAAATGTTTGTTATATTGTTTGCAAACCAAATTTTGACAAAACCAACTTCGCTGTTAAGAGGGATGTGGGCCGCGTAGAAAGACATTTACATGCACAAAAATATTGCGTAATTAAAAACCGCGATAAATGAAAATGACTTTTCACCTGTTATTAATCTTTATCGTCTTACTGTTTACTTTAAAACCTAATCTAATACGTCAGGTCTAGTAGGGGGTAAGTTAAGCAGCTTTGAAAAAATAAAATAAAAATAAACTACCGATCACAAAGACTTAGTTTTGCGGTAGAATTATAAATAAGAATAAAATAAGAATTAGTTTTGCGGTACATGTCATTAAAAGTGTATAAAATAAAAAGTTTATAAATTATAGACACGCTTACTGTTAACGATAGTTTTATTGATGATTTATCCAAGTTTCATGTTTACATGATATGAATTACTTTTTCATATATTTGTTGATTTCACGGCTTGCCCAAGACAGTTGCTCAACTTATCCCGTTGGGGCAGATAGAGCAGCTTGGCAAACTTTAGGCAAAATCTACTCAAACAAATCAAAATTTACTTTTTTGTTAATTAATTTTTAAGAGCTTAAATTATCTTTTCAATAGTGAAAAAAATACGTAAATCCAACGTTCATTAGATTAAGTAAAAAAATACGTAAATCCAACGTTCATTAGATTAAGTAAAAAAATACGTAAATCCAACGTTCATTAGATTAAGTAAAAAAATACGTAAATCCAACGTTCATTAGATTAAGTAAAAAAATACGTAAATCCAAAGTTCATTAGATTAAGTAAAAAAATACGTAAATCCAACGTTCATTAGATTAAGTAAAAAAATACGTAAATCCAACGTTCATTAGATTAAGTAAAAAAATACGTAAATCCAACGTTCATTAGATTAAGTAAAAAAATACGTAAATCCAACGTTCATTAGATTAAGTAAAAAAATACGTAAATCCAACGTTCATTAGATTAAGTAAAAAAATACGTAAATCCAACGTTCATTAGATTAAGTAAAAAAATACGTAAATCCAACGTTCATTAGATTAAGTAAAAAAATACGTAAATCCAACGTTCATTAGATTAAGTAAAAAGTGCTCAACTAGCCCCACTCTACTATAAAAAATTTATAAATTATTTATTACAAAATATATAATGCAAAACACCTAAACGTAGAAATAGGGATGGATCCAGACCATCAAGTAAGAGTGTGTGGCGATTTTTAGGTTTTTTTGATTCGTTGGATCCAGACCAAGGGGGCGATTTTAAGGTTTAATGATTTGTGAGCAGACAAGCTCACAAATCATAAAACATTTTTTTCTTCTTTTTATACTGTCTAAATCTATGTAACTAATTGACTATTGTATTTAAGCAACATATTGTGTTAAATATATAAACTTATGAAGAAAAAAAATTTAATAATAAAGGCAGAGGAGGAGGGTAGTGGGGGTAGTGGAGAACAATCGCTCACATTGACCCCCTCTTTTTTTTTCTATTGATCTGCCCTTGGTTAGGCCTTTACAAGTTAAGAATAGAAGGTAAAAAAAATATTCATTACAAGGTATTGAAATATTACCAGTTGTTGAGAAGTCACACAAACATCATCAGAAGCACCTGAGAACAAATGCAGTCAATCGAATCAATAGATCTATTACAGATGGATTTTTTAAAGCTTTAATGATTGAATAGCACATAATATAGATTAAAAAAAAAAGTGATATGGAGACTCCATAGTTGTTATGGAGACTCCATAGTTGTTATGGAGACTCCATAGTTGCTTGATTTTGTAACCAATAAAAGTGAAGAGTAAAGACTATTAGTTATTTGATATTTTGATGTAGAGTTTCTATAGTTCGTTGGTTTTGTAATAATTAATAGTTTAGAGTAAAGACTCTTCAACATTCCGAGATGATGGAGAGTAGAGACTTGATATTTTATAAGTATTTATTTGAGATATTTTTTATTTTCAGATATAGTTTTACCTTTTTAATGATCTAAGTGTTGTATAAAAAATATGCATTAAGAACTGAAAAACATAAACTGTTAAATGAAGATGAACACACCTATGTATTGTTAAATAAAGATAAAGAAGCCATCACACATTAACTGTTAAATGAAGACGAACAGGTGCTCACCAATAAACTCCTCAATGAGGATAAACAGGTGCTCACCCATTAACTGTTAAACAAGAAGCCTAATGAAGATTGTATAAAAATTTCTAAAAACTCTGTTTAGAAAGATCAGGAATAAAATTATTACTTTTAATCATTTGAGAAACATTTACTGATCTGGGAAGCTTTGTTATCAGCAACAATTGTGTAGCTATTTTATAAAATTATGTATATAATTATTTAATCATATAATTATTATTTTGTTTTTAGAACTGTTTATATGCACATGTAGTGGTACTATATGCACTTAATAAATTTATACTTGCAGATATCAAGAAAGAATACAATCTGCTGCAGCTTCTGCTAATGTTCATTCAGAGTTTATATAGATTATAAATGAAAGATTTTTCTGACTTAACTTAAAGACATATTTACCTAACTTTTCCTTGAAAACCAATCTTTTCCCCCTGAGTTATTCAAAAAAACTACCCTTTTCCCCCTGACTCGTTAAATTTATATAGTAATAATTTTAACTAGTTTCCAGGAAGAAAAAAAACTCAGATTGACATTGAGACTCACATATACAATAAAAGAGCATATATGACTAATCATATATGTTTTTTAATTAAAGGCTTTTATTTGTTTATACTTCACAACAACTAATTAAAAAAAGTCTTTTTTTTTATGACAAAGTATTTTCACATTACAAAAAAAACGTTTCACATACAAAAGTACTCAATAATAAGTTTTTATATTATTTTTTTTCTATATTATAAAGATATTTAGACCGCCTTTTCCAAAGTTTTAATTTCAATATATTTTTCTTCCTCTTTTATGATATTAATAAATTCAATATCAAAATTGCTACAAGAATCTAGTTAGAAGTTTTTTTCTTTACTACATCACTGATTTCTTTGGTTAAAATTGATGATTTTTTTTTTTGGTTAAAAACTGACGATTGCGTTCATTTTTCTTAGCATTCTTTTCCTTTTAATCAAAGTCTAACTGATATCTTTGATGTACACCTTTTACAAACTTTATAAACTTGATTGCTAGTTGGTTTGTTTAAGGTATCAGGTTGTTCACTTGCATATGGTCTACTATTATCTTTGTTGATATTATCAATCTTTTTTCATAAATGTAATGTTGCCACGCAACAATGTAATGTTGCCAAGCAAAAATGTAATGTTGCCACGCAACAATGTAATGTTGCCACACAACATTGTAATGAACTTTTTGAGTGATTTTCTCCAATATAACAATTACCATATTTGCTTCTTTTTAAACTATTTTACATTTGCAGACTTTATCTTTGAGTAATAAATTAAGTTCTTCTTCAGTTACTCTGCAACTGAAGAAGAACTTAATTTATTTTGAACATTTTATTTTGCAACTGCAAAATTAAAAGTTAGTTTCTTGCTCAGAAAAGGCAACATTTGAACAACTGGTTTTATATTTTCTAAGATATGGTTGCAAAAGGTTGCAAAAGGTTTGTGATATAGCAGAAAAATAAAAACTTTACTACAAGTAGATTCAAACTTTTTTTTTACAGTCAAATAACTCTTAAATGACTGTCTTTTAAAACTCGGTTCTGCCAAAAATTAACTATCTTTATTACATTTCGCCAGATCTCCTTAAGTCATGGCCCTATTCATCCTCAACCCATCTAAAATTATGTAAACTCTATGAAGACAAAATAAAAAATCCTTAAAAAGTTGATAAGATAATCTTTCATGACAGCCTTTAGCTATCAACTTGTGGTTTCCATAGCTGCTTAAAGAGCTACATGAATGACATGAAGGTTACAACTGTAAATGTTTACTAGTTTACTTAAACCAGCTTTTTCTCTTTCTATTCTTTGTTTTTCCCTGAGAACTATCTAGTTCACATTAGGACCATCCATAGATAGTTGTACTGATATATATAAATTCAAACCAGATAAATTATCATTTATTCTCTTAAGGAAGTTTGTTGCAGCGGCATGTCTAAAAAACATGGAATCCCAATATCGAACTTTGTTACTAAAATCATATCAAAATCTCACTAATAAATTCATCTAAGATTGTTTAACAACTTTTTTCAAACTTTTATCATAGCAAAAAGCCAACAATTCTGATACACAGATTTGCACTTTCAAAAGTTCTCTGAAGAAAGGTGCAACTCTATAGTTAAAAATGTATTTTAATTTATCATGACAAAGTTCCATCGTAGATGCAATCATGCCATCTGGAAACATTGCATGAAATGTAATAACACTATTATTAACATTATCACTGTCTCCACAAACATGCTTAAGTATCCATCAAATCTCTGCATTAAGTTTACCTCCATTGTGATAAATGAAATTGTTGTTTGAGATTGTGTAACAAGAGATTAATTGACAAGAAGGTAAGGTTACAGATTATTTGACAAAAAGGTAAGGTTGCAGATTAATTGACAGTAAAGTTAAGTTAGAGATTATTTGACAAGAAGGTAAGGTTACAGATTAATTGACATGAAGGATAGGTTACAGATTAATTGACAAGAAGGTTAAGTTACAGATTAATTGACAAGAAGGTTAGGTTACAGATTAATTGACAAGAAAGTTAGGTTACAGATTAATTGACAAGAAGGTTAGGTTACAGATTAATTGACAAGTTATTTTGAATTAATCTCAAACCAAATTTGAAAGATTAAATAACAAAATTTCTTGTACTAACATTTTTCAACTTCAAGTTTTATAAATAACAAAAAGAGTTATTTTGAATTTTTTTTAGTTTTAATTGCATATTTTAATAAAAATATATAAAGTTTATTTTTTGAAGGTTTTTTTTTACTAACTTTTTTTTATAAGTGTGATTTTAACATATTTTTATTCTAAAATTCCAATTTTTTTTTAATATTTGAGATAATAGAAATTAAAAATAATAGAATATCTCATTTTGTTTAACAACTTTAAAATACTATTTATCACACATACACTACACATTCCAGTACTAACCTTTCAGAGTAAAAAGTCAAAGTAAAAAAAGGGTTTATTTTAATATACACACAACCATCAATCATAAAAAATCATAACGTAATGTTATTAAGAGCATTGCAAATTATAGCTAACAACTTTTATCATCTCTCACCATATAGACTAAACATAATAGAGAGTTTGGCATAAACTTTCTTTGACTGTTTGAAGGTTGTTTTAAGGATGACAGTGTCAACATTTGTTTTTTGGTTGACAGTGTTGACATTTATTTTATGGTTTATTGATTCAGAAGGTTAGCTCTTTGTGGAATGCATTTTGTATTATTTTTCATAAACTTTTTAAATTTTGTCAATATTAAAAAAATACATTAAATAAAGATTGAAACACCTAATACCATAAAGTGCATAACAGAAGTTAAAAAAATAACTGCAAATAACTCTATAAAAAAAAAAGGTTTAAAAATTTTATTGTATTTACATAAAAGTAAATCTACAGTAAAACCTTAAACTCTCAAAATAAGAATAAAGAAACAACAAAAATGGAGTTATCCAGATCCCCACATAATTTATGATTTGTACAAACACCAAGTCAGCAGTCTATTTATAAATGGAAACATTTGCAATGTTGAACATACAAGCAAAACAAACCTTTATGAAGGTTTTTATTGTTTTTTTAATTATCTTTTTGACACCTTCATCAGGTCCGTTTAGTTACTTTACTGGACAAGTTTTACCAGGTGATTTACCAAACATACTTTCATCTAATAACACCTTTGTATGTGTGGTTGCGCACTGTTGACGAAAATATAATTTGAAAAAATACTGACTTCATTACTACGCTATATCTCATTAGAGTTAGAAGTCAAGTGAACTGAGTAAGAATTGCTTTATAGTCGAAATAGAAGTCTTTTTCAGGCGTGATGATGCTTGCTGCTCTTCGAGGGAAAAAATTCAACACAGTTTTTTTTGTTAGTTGCGTTTCCTTGCTTAAAGCTTTTTTCCAATACAGTGTACTGAGTACTTTCTATACTTTGAGTCAAGATCTTAATCAAATTTAAAAGTGAATAATGTACTAAAAACTATAAAACACAAAAAACCATCATCATCACCACGTTCTCTAAACCTACCATTCACTAATATTTGTGGTTTTCGAAGTAACTTTTCTTCTGTTAAGTCTTATCTCTTGCAAAGTTCACCAGACCTACTTGATCTTTGTGAGACTAATTTGAATTCAGCTGTCTCATCTTGTGATCTTAGTGTTGATAGCTACCTTCCTTTAATTCGTAAAGACTACAATAGCCACATGCTTGGTCTGGCCATTTACATTCGTAAGAATTCATCCATTTGTCGAAAAACTAGGTTTGAATCCACAGACTATTCTTTTATGTGCTTTCGTTTAGCACCACTTCACTCTATTGCCTTTCTCTTTGTTCTATATCGCTCTCCTTTATCTCAAGACAGCACTCTTTTTGATGTTATTTTTGATCATATTGACCAAGCACTCTCTCTTCATCCATTAGCAAATATTGTTGTTGTCAATGACTTTAATGTTCATCACACTGAATGGCTTGGCTCTAGTGTCATTGACTCTGCAGACATTAAAGCCCACAACTTTTGCCTTTCTCAATCCCTAACTCAAATAGTCAACTTTTCAACTCGCTTTCCAGACAACCTGAATCATTTACCTTCTCTACTCGACTTATGTCATGTTTCTGATCCTAGTCAGTGCTCAGTTTCTCCACATTCACCCTTAGGTGCTTCTGATCACGGCTTGACCTCTCTAAAACTATTATCTCATTCTACTTCATCATCTGAATCCCCCTATCATTGTATTTCTTACAGCTACTTTAAAGCTGACTGGGACTCTTTCCGTGATTTTCTTCATGATAGCCCTTGAGTAGAAATCTTTCCTCTTCCTGTTGACAAATGTGCTTCTTACATAACTTCGTGGATTCAGGCTGGCATGGAATTTTTTATTCCCTCTCGACGATTCCAGATCAAGCCTGACTCTTCTCCATGGTTTTCCTCACATTGTGCTGCTGCGATTGCCATTCGAAACCATTACTTCCATATCTATCAGCAAAACAATTCTCCAGAAAACAGACAACTGTTTATTACTGCTAGAAACCATTTTAAAAAGGTTTTATCTAACGCCGAAGCCTGCTTTTCTCAGATTATGAGATCTCGCATTTCATCACAAAAATTAGGGTCTCGTGACTTCTGGAGAATCTTTAACAGTATCAATAATAAGGGCAAATCTGTTATTTCACCTCTCTTGTATGGTTCAGACTTTGTCACCTCACCTAAAGACAAAGCTGAATTATTTGCTACGAACTTTTTATCAATATCGTCTCTTGATTCCGCTAGTTGCATTCTACCTGATATAGCCATCAAACAGGTTGATCCATTGCTTGACATTTGTATCACTTCAGCTTCTGTATCTAAAGTGATTTCCTGTATCTAAAGTGATTTCCTGCTCTTGACATTTCTAAAGCTTTTGATAAAGTTTGGCATACTGGTCTTCTCCATAAGCTTTCTTCTTACGGTGTATCTGGAAACATCTTTAAGATTATCAAATCCTTCCTTTCCAATCGTAGAATAAAAGTTGTCCTCAATGGACAGCACTCTTCTTCTTATTCTGCAACTTCAGGGGTTCCTCAAGGTTCAATCCATGGCCTTATACTCTTTTTTATTTATATTAACGATCTTTCAGATATTCTCACATATAAGGTGGCATTGTTCGCTGATGATACTACCATTTATTCTTGTCATGATAAGAAGCAAACATTCACTGATTGCTTGGAGGGGGCATTTGAGCTTGAAAAGGATCTCACTTCTGCTACAGCATAAGGCTCACAGTGACTGGTGAACTTCAATACAGATAAAACTCAATTTTTTTCAGCCAATCGTTATCACAATAACTCAGATCTTCCTATATTTATGAACAGTAATGTACTCAATGAGACATCTACCCTTCATTTTCTAGGATTAACTCTTACTTCAAAATTAGCATCTGCTTAGGTTACATCTCTTTATCGAGCTCAACACTTTCTTAATCTGGATCCTATTCTTTATCTCTATAAATCTCAAATCCCTCCTTGTATGGAGTACTGTTGCCATATCTGGGGCGGATCTTCAAATGACGCCCTTTCTCTTTTAGACAAGGTACAAAAATGCATTGTAAACATAGTTGGACCTGCTCTTACAGCCGACCTCTAACTATTATTACATCGTCGTAATGTTGCTTCTCTTTCTCTTTTTTACAAATGCTATAACTGACACTGCTCTAAAGAGCTAACGTCTCTAGTGCCATCTACTAAAGTTCATTCTCATGTTTCTCGTCATTCAATTAAGTCTCATTGTTTTTCTGTGACTGTTCCTAAGTGCTCCAAAAATTCTTTGTCTAGTTTTTTTCCTTGAACATCAGCTCTTTGGAATTTGCTTCCTTCATCTTGCTTTCCTGATTCATGTAATTTGCAATTCTTCAAGTTGTCTGTCAATCGTTATCTTGCTCTTCAATCTTCATCTTTTCTCATCCAGTAACTCTAATTAGCGGTTGCTTGCAGCCTTATTGGAAGCGAAGATGTTTAAAAAAAAAAAATTTATTTGCTTGTAAAGAGCTTCTATTAATTTATTACCAAATGACTCTTGGTTTTAAAATTAAAAACTTTAAAAATTATTTTAACTACCTTAAGTTAGTCAATTTTTAAGTTCTTGAATTATGCTGCACAGGATTTTTTTAATTGCAAATTGAAGATTACAATATAAAGAACTTTGACAGGGTTGTGTTGTTCAGTGTGCTTTAATATGTGTGCCATATTATTTGGCACACAACAAAAGTTAAAGCAGAAAAAACAACACAAACTATATCTAAAACAGAACATACATGAATTTAAATATTTAATTCATGTTAGTTGTTCTCAACTATAAAAGCAAAATAAATTTTTTTGGGGCAATACTGCTTCTCAGGATTGATTTATTCAATAAACCTGAGAACCCTGGGATTCAATTATTTATCAGTTTTATTTGCTTTAATTAAAGAAGAAACTAAATTATAACATTAATTTACCATTTAACTGTTCTTTCAAGACTTCAAGAATGGGATGTTTATTGCAATCCGTAGCCTCATAAAAAAGTTTATTTTGATTCATCTAAATGTTTTAAAAAAATAGCAAAATTTTTATAATATAAAAAAGTTTTAAAGGAGCATTAAAAGCTAAAAACACTAAAGAATTTAAAGACATTTAAAGACGTTAAGAGCTAGAACATGTCACCATTTACTGGACTACACAATAAATCTACTGATAATATATGGCGTTTTAAAGCAGATTATGTTAAAAACATTCAAAACTTAACAAATAAAAATTCTTTAAAGTATATAACATAGAAGACATCAAAAATAAAATTTAACAATGGTAAATAAAAAAGCAAATGGTAAGTAAAAATAAATACAAAAAAGGTATGTTATTTTATTAAAATAAATTATTACAAAATTTATTTTAGTTTTATTAAAATAAATAAGTTGTTCACCTAAAGTTTTTATTTTATTTTATTGTTTTAGAAAATTCAAAATAATTTGAATAATATTGTAACAAAAAAAATTTAGTTTACTTCCCAAATTGTTAATAGTTTATCATAGAAACTACAACTCGCAATCACTGCTGACAGGTCTTTTAAAACCAATTTTGAACAATCACAATAATCTAATAACCAATCAATCCCATATGCTAAAGAAGAATGTCTATTGTATGAATGTATTACAGTAGAGCTATTTAACTCATCCGTATATTGAACTATTTTAAAGCCATTATGCATGCATGCTGTTAATAAAATGTTATCATAATTTGGGTGCCATTTTATCCTCCAAACGCCACCACCAAGATTTGTTTTAACTATGGGTGTTTTTATGTAACGATTATCCCACACAGTACAATGTTCATCATAACTTCCGACAGCAAAAATATTTTCCTTAAACTTATGAGACTGCAAACTGCAAACACCCATTGTAAACTCTTTATTTGTAATTAAAGCTTTGTGAAACCCAGCTCGAGAATCCCATAACTTCAGCATACAGTCATCTGCACCACTGTAGAACAAGTTTGAATTGAAATTATCAAAGGCAACAATCCAAGCTTCAAGGCTATGAGCTTTCCATTTATTTAACAAAACAGGATTTGATGATCCAAAATACTTAACTAGCGCCAGTTCTCCATTTGAAAGACTAAACACAGATGTATCAGGATTAGATGTTTTACACCAATCTGTAGACAGACATAAAGAATCAGAATCAATCTGAAGGGAAGATTGAAGAGTCAATTTTTTATTTTTTAACAAGTAAAAAAGTGCATTTCCAGAAGAGTCAGCCACACTCAAAACATTTTCTCTATAAAACCATTTCATGTCTAAAACAGCATTTGTAGACACTTCATTACAAGTAATAACATCAATTTTATCTTGTTGCTTATCAAGCTCATAGAGTTTTATTGTACCTATTCTTTTGCTTTCATTTTCAACAAGCTGATATGTTCCACAAACAAACATATTTGAAGTTAGTGATTCAATACAATCAGCAGTTTCATCAAGAACTTCATGATATAATAATTTTATTTGGTCCATATTTTGAAGTTTTATGTATATATGTAAAAGATAGGCATATATGTAAAAGATGCACAATTGTTAATATATATGCTTTCTACAAAAATAAATTAAAAAAAAAACTGAGGGTATTTAAAAAAAAAATCAATTATAGCAAAAAAAATAACAATCTTGCATGGAAGTTAAAAAGTTTTTCCATAAAATGCCGCTTCAAATCACTAAAAAGCAAGACCAGATTAAAATCAAAAACTATCAAATTATCTTTTTTTTTTAATAAAAAGATTGCCTAAACCAAAACCAAGAGTCAATGCATATACTAATATTTATATTAGTACACTGTGTTAATATCTATATCAGTTGATTCATGCACACTTTGTATAAAAATAAAAAATATAGACAACAATAACAAACAACAAAATGAAAATAAAAACTTTTATAATTAAAAAAAAAAAACAAATTTGTTATTTTACCAGATATTAAAAAAAAAAAAAATGTTTCACCAAATCTTTCTCTCTACATATACAAAAGAGAGTATATTTTATTATGACCTAATTGTGAAGTTTATGATTATGCAAAACCAGATACAAACAAAAAGGACAAATTTTGAATTTTACACTATCTTTAAAAGTATATATTTTTAATAACTTTTATATAATAACACTAATTAAAGTTTAAATATTCCTTACTTAAAACTTTTAAGCTTTTAATATAAAATTGCTTCTTTTTGTGTGTGTTATTGTGTTTGTATTCTTTGTGTGTGTTATTAAGTGACTTATTGAATGACTTTGTTGAAGAATTTCCAACAATTCTAACGTATTATGAAAATTGCTTTAGCAGCTTTCTTACCACCCTCTTTGAACTCGCCCAGGATATGATAAGATTTTTGACAATAAGTTTATCAAAAACATAAAACTAAAACATTTTGGTAAAATATGTTGTGAAATTAAAACCTTCAAATTGTTTTAAAATTTTTTGACAATCACCAATGCATAATATGACATAAAACTGTTGTTACTATAGTTACTGTATTTTAAAATACAGTAAACAAAAGACTAAACCTGACCTTTTTAACAACTGGGTCCTTAGCCCTAACTAAATGATAATATAATAGATGTAATATTTACAACTGTGACCTTTGATACCGAAAATCTATACAGACTGATTTAGGTCAACAGAGGACAAATATATTTTGCTAACTTTAAAATATGGAACTTAATACATATGGTTATCAAACAAAGAAGAAAGAAAAGAACTTTAATGAAAACAAAAAAAAATTGTTTTCATTTTAAATCACCTGTAAGTACTGCCTATGCAAACTCTGAATTGATATATGTAATGAAATCCCTACAGATGTTTAATTGAGTACAGATAGTAGTCTTCCAAGTGGTATTATCACACTATAAATACTCACTCCTAATCTGCAAAAAAGATTAGAGTCAGGCGAGCATCTGGTTGTAAAAAAAAGCTAGACTTCCATAATAAAATTGCATTAAGGAAACCTACCCAAACTAAACAAATGTGAAACCTTAACAATAATTGTAAAAAAATTATATAAAAACTTACATAAAAAAAGCTTTACATGAAACAATAATTTTAGAAAATAAGAAACTACAATCAGGGATACTTAATATTTTAAATAACTTAATACTTCTAGTTGTGATAAGCAATAAATACTGCATAATTTGATAGAATAAAAACACTTTCTAAATTACAATCATTAAAAAATTGTTATACAACAATATTTTACTTGGACTGATTTTCTTCTTCAATAATACTTCCTATAACATCAACCACATAATCTGGAGGACTTAGCTGGCCGTAAGATATTGGCAAATTTTGTGTGAAAGATATATAACTAGAGTTATTATTATTTGGAGTTGTCTGAATGAAATCATTCATTTTGCCAGCTTTTATTCGCTCCTCTCTCTTTCTATCCATATAAGGTTTGCTTAATAAAAACACACTTGCACCAGTTATAACCATAGCCATCCAAGCACCTGCAACTCTTATTGTCCATTTCAATCTTTGTTGATGAGTAGGGGTCAATTGAGCAAACTCTTCAGCAAATGTTTTACTCTCCTTATTACCAGTCATATCTAATAACATTTAAAACAACTAAATACATTTATTCAAGTTAAAAGTAATTTAAAATAAACAAAATCTAATTTATGAAATGTTCAAAACTTTCATTAAAGAACTTGTTTATAAAACTGTGTGAAAGGTCTTATTTTTTTATTATCTTTTTTTTTCTTCCAGAAAGTGATTGATTCTCTGTAATAGGATTTTTATATGCATTTTCAAATTTAAGTTAAAGTGTATTTATATAATATGCAAATGATCATTGACAATGGCCTACAACCTTACACTTGAAAAAAAAGAGATTTCTTATTATGAAGGGAAAAGAATCATTACACAAAAAAGAAAACAAAATCCTTTTCAGTAAAAAGGTAAAAAATAAGCTTCAGACTATGGATACCAGGTTGACATTCAGACTATAGAGGAAGTAAATAACAATGGCTAAAATTTGACCAGGTTTAAAAAAAATAAAACAATGGCTGAGGCTGGGAATGCACAAGTATGAACACATGCAGTAAAATCTTCATTTTTGATTGAAACTAATGTTATATTTTACATGTGTTTGTATATAAATATGTAATATATACAAACATACAATGTTTATAATAAAGAAAATCACCTAACATGACTTTTTGCATTCATAAAATTGAAATACATTGTTTACAAGCATGTTTATATGTGCTTCACATAATGTCTTCAAGAGCGATCTTTATTATTGACAGTGACAGCACTTGTAAATACTTTGAATTATAGTTTACTTCACAAGATAAATATAAATTTCAAGTTAACTTATGCAGGCCTTGTTATGAAATTTTATTGCATAACGAAAAAGCTTAACACTAATAAATGTAACTTAAACACAGCTTTGATATTTACAGCGTTAATAGTTAAATTGCATCATTAGCATATTTTAAAGTACTGAGTTGCGATTAAATTTTATTTTAAACGGGTTAAAAATCATATAAACTAATATAACAAAAATCTAAGTTCGGTATTTGAAAAAGATTATTTCCTCATAATTTATTTCTTAAAACAATCTTATTCTAAACATAATCATTTGTTTCTTCATAAATAAATTACATCAAAAAAACTTTACACAATATTGAATTAATGAGTTGACATTAACACTTTACTTTTTTTTTTTTTTAACTTTACTTTTTTTTATAAATTTAACTATTTAAAAAAAAAAGAAAATTAGGCAGCAAAAATTAGCAGTCCTGTGTTACATACTTGCTCAACCTTCAGTATTTTAATACAACTATTTATATTCCTACTTAATAAAAACCGTGGTGTGCTTTAAAAAGACCCGACACATACTAAACTAAACAACTACACACAAGATGTTTACTTGTAACACCATTATTTTTTCAAAGTCGTTGTTGTCTCAGTCTGCTGTGCAAACAAAAAAGATTCATGTAAAAACATAGTCTATATTATATATATTTTTTCAATTTCAATTTTTTTTTTTTTTGGAAAGAAGGGGAGGGTAAATGACTTTTGACATAATTTTATAGGGGGTCTCTGGAAGTTTGATGAGTTGTTGACAAGGTAAAGGGGAGGTAAAAATCGCCAAAAAATTGTTGACATAATTAAAGGACAGCACTTAAGTAACTTAGTAAGTATAAAGAATTTTTTCTTATTATT
Source organism: Hydra vulgaris (assembly GCF_038396675.1). Classification (NCBI taxonomy): domain Eukaryota; kingdom Metazoa; phylum Cnidaria; class Hydrozoa; order Anthoathecata; family Hydridae; genus Hydra; species Hydra vulgaris. The sequence goes on from NC_088931.1 coordinate 84,313,979, forward strand.
TCAAGGTCACTCAACAAGACAGTAAATGTGTATAATGTAATTTTGAAATTATTTCCAAATAAAACTTTTATAATATTGTAATTCTTCAATATAAAGTCGAAATTAAAATTTTAAGTAGGATTAAAACAGTAAAACATTGAAATCATGTATGAATACATATTATTCACAAGTCTAATTTTAGTTTGCCTTAAGCAGTACTTTCTTGCACTCTAGGAACTTGCAACTATGATCATGCACTATTTAAATACACTACTTAAATTACTTTAAGTAATAAATAATTTAAATAAGGCAGTAGTGGTCTAGTAGTGCTCGCTTCATAAGGGAGAAGTTCCAAGTTCCATCTGCACCACCACCCTGGTAGTACAGTGCTCAACTTGTTTCTCCACGCAGCAGCCTTGTTTTTCAAGGTTCTTGTTTCAAATTAAAGAGTTGAGATAAGTTGTAACTAGGGATGGCAATCCCGGGATCCCGAAATCCCGGGATTACAGACAAATTCATGATCCCGAAATCCCGGGATTAGTCTCTAAAATTTCCCGGGATTTCGGGATTGTAATAAACAATAAATAAAAACAAAAATTGATTAAACTTAATTTATTTATTTAAAATGTCTAAATTTTCACTATAAAATTTGTTGAGCTGCTTATTCTCCATGCAATGTTTTCCTTTTATTTTTTAAATTCTTAACGTTGGCGTGATTGTCACAAGTTCTTTAACATTAAAAGTTATCAAATACGGAAGGTATATTAAATAAACTTTAATTATTAATTCGAAGTATAATTGTTTTCACATAAGTTCATTTTGAATTATGAATAAAGATAATTAGTCAATAAATAGCTTAAAATATGACTTTTTTTTTTCAATAGATAGAAATTAGCCTAATATCATGACTAACTACGCTGAATTCAACAGCACAAATCTCATATGGAAACATTTTTTAAAAGGAGCAGATGAAACAGCCATATGCAAAGTAATTACATGCAAAAAAATATTAAAAATTGCTGGTGGTTCAACAAAAGGTCTTCATACCCATTTACTTTCCATGCATAAAATTAAATTAACATTAAATTAAATTAACGCAGGAATCAAGTTTATCCACGACACCTTCAACTTCAAAAGAATTATTAAAACCGAAAAATAAAAAACCGAAAATCACAAGTTATTTTTCAACAACATCGAAAAAAGATAAATGCCTACCTGAAGTATTTGCCCGTATGGCAGCAAAAGATGGTATATCATTTAATACAATTTGCAACTCTTCTGATATACGAGCTGGGTTAGTTGCACGAGGCTTTAAAAACGTCCCAAAATCACGAAACACTATTCGAAAAATGGTGTTAGACTACTATGAACAGGTTAAAAAACTAGTTATAAAGGAAATAATTGATCAAATATCAAGAGGCTTCAAGTTTTCCTTAATGCTTGATGAGCGGACTTCTTTTGGAAACTGCAGATACATGAATGTGAACGTACACGAGTTGAAAAGTTATTGGAATTTAGGTTTGATTCGCATTTTAGGATCTATGCCAGCAGAAAAGTGCGTTTCACTTCTAAACGAAAGACAATTTTAAAATAAAACTTGAGGACGATATCATTGGTATTACCACGGATGGTGCAAGCGTCATGAAGAAACTTGGAAAAATTATAGAAAGTGATCAACAACTATGCTTTGCCCACGCTCTACAGCTGGCAGTAATATCAGTTCTTTATAAAAATGACCCCAATTACTTGGAAATCGATGAAATTTTAGATGATGAGCACACTACCTTTGCAAGTTTAGAGAACCACAGTGATGAAGAAAAAGATAATGATTGTATTAATGACTATGCTTCTGAAGAGGAAGATTGTATTCAAGATTCAAATAATTCATTTTTGTTTAATGAAACCTCTGAGGTTACTATTAAACACCAAGTTTTTGGACCTGTTATAACAAAGGTCAGGAAAATTGTAAAAATCTTTAAAAGGTCCCCAACCAAAAATGAAAATTATTTACAAAAGTACGTAAAAATTGAGTTTGGAAAGGTCATCCATTTGATTATGGATTGTAAAACCCGATGGAGCAGCTTATTGCTTATGCTTGAAAGAATTGACAAATTGAAATATTGTGTTAAAAAGGCATTTCTAGATTTAGAATTGGATTCCAAAATTGACGATTCAATTAAGATGGACGAAAATGAATATAAAATTGTATCTGATTTAGTAGCACTTTTGACTCCTGTTAAAGCCACTGTGGAAGCACTTTGTCGACGAGACGCAACTTTAATTACAGCTGACATTGCATTAGAGTTTATGTTGACCAAAATAAAACAACAAAAATCTGAAATCGGGAATAAACTGTATGCTGCTTTGAGTCACCGAATTAAAGAGAGGAGAACACTATTAAGTAGCTTAGTTTATTATCTTCATAATGGCCAGGTCACATCAACGAAAATCACAGATGTTTTTGTACCAAATACAAGTAATCAAAATAAAAAGATTATAGTAAGCATGATAAAGCGTTTTCATCCCGCAGATATAGCATCAGCAGCAGACAGCAGTTGTGATGTTCAGCTAAACCAGGTTTTAAGAAGCGACGAAGGTGATAAGAAAGTCAAAACAATTAGTGAACAATTAAACGAAGTTATGAAAAAAGGATTGATAGCTATACGAACAACACCTATAAGGGTAGAAAGTATAACTTCTAAGATTTAAAAAGAAATGTTTTTATTTGAAAGTGGTGGCACAAGAGGTGATCACCTTCAAAAGTGTATAACTATATTCTATCTATACGACCAACAAGTGTAGAGTCTGAACGAGCATTCTCAGCCGCTGGGTTTTTATGCTCTAAAAATCGAACACGATTAAACGATGAAATGATGGACGCTTTGAGTTTTTTAAGGTGGAGCTTTCAAAACGAATTATAACTCTTATATATTAATGTATACTTATATTATTTTTAAACATTGTTATTTTGTGTTATCGTTTAAAGGTGTTATTTATAGTTTAAATTACTTTACTTCATCAGTTAAATTAATCATATAATAGTGTTTGATAATTAAAAGTTCTTCGCAGGCTTTATCTTCTATGATTGTAAGTTTTTCATTCAATCCCGGGATTTCCGGGATTTCCCGGGGACAAATTTGTAATCTCGAAATCCCGGGATTGAGAATTTCCGGGATTTTTGCCATCCCTAGTTGTAACCACAATAAAAGTAGCCTCCTCAAAATTATAAAGCCAAAAGTTCTTCACTAATATACCACAGATGACCAGCAGATTTACTACGGATTGCTTTGGAAATAGAAGGACTTTTTTTCTGATAGCGAACTAAAATTTTCAACAAATTTAGGTAATTATTAGGTGCAGTTGCAGCAAGAAGAGCTGTGAATCATGCTTTGATGTAGGCACATGCAACAAAATTGAAAATTGAATGCAATCCTAGTTTCTAACATTTAATTAATTCAAACTGTCCTCTAAATATTCAGTTCTTGAAAGAGTACGATGCTTTTACCATCCACCTAAAATAGTGCATGGCACAAACTTAACTACACCTGCAGGTGTACCACCAATAAAAATAATACACAATTCCAGAAATTTATAATAGTAACATCGTCTCTGTCATTTTGTGTGGATCTAGCAACTTGTTCATTGTCAATTACAGTTTTGCTATTTGATTGACCTACAAATTCCAAGAATTATTGAAAATATTTAAAGATAGCAAGATAGCATCAGGACCAAAGGTGCCAACTTACATGCTTTCATTAAAAACACTAGTCATACTTATTTTAATCATGTAAAAAAACCCTATTTTAGTAATTTTTGGTTGCTATAAATACCTAAATTGCTTAGCAAACATGTATTTTATTAACCATAATAACTATATAAACTTGACAAAAGTAACAAAAGATTTTTTATTTGGTTGATAGTGACACATGAAATGCCTGGCAATGGTTCATTTTGCATAGTTACTAGCTTAAGTTTCTTGAAACATCAAAGTTATAAACAAAACTAATATTAATGTGGCATTCTGTTTGAAAAATTTTGTATGCATATAGAAAATTAAACACATACCTAATTATTAATTTTAGGTGTTTTTATGCAGTTCTGGGGGTCTATCTTATATTCCATGAAACTGCTTCATAATCCATATAAAAAAGAACCTGAAGCTTAAACCTTTTTGCATAAATAATAATATAAAAGTTTTGATTTTCAATTATTTTCCAAACCAAAACTCATATATTCTGATAATTGTAAAACAGCTTTAACTTCTTTTTCTTTACTATCTTAGCGCAAACTACAACCTAATGCAAGCAATAGTTCTGAAGATGAAAATTATGCAACCAATAGCACCAACCTTCTTTTTTTTGTTTTACTACTTGAAGTATCAAAATTGATCTGGGGATTGTCAGATACTACAGATGGATAAGAGCAGAGTTATCTTTATCAATGTAGGCATTTAGTAGAATATTCTTATAATCAATTACAAATTGAACCGATGCCGGTTTATTTTGTAGCCATTGTAATAAATTTTAGAGCTTTTTTTAGAGCAAATTTTAGAGCTTTTGTCAAAGATGTTTTTTCAAAAGATGTTTTATGAAGTTATTATTTTATTACTATTAAAAGTTATTATTTGAAGTTCAAGTTCATGTTACAAATGCATCAAAAATATTATGTTCAAGAAGTTCATGCCATTTACAACTGCATCAAAAATATTATGATTAGCTAACTTCAAGTTAAGTTCATGCAATTTACAACTGCATCAAAAATATTATGATTACCTAACTTCAAGTTTTCTTGTATTGTATATAAATAAATATCAATATTTTTCATGATTTAACTATATTCAAATATGAATTACATTTACAAAATTTTATAAATAGGTATTTTAATATGTATTAATGCTAAAACAAATTTATTACATGACCATTTAGAATACATGTAATGTTTTTTTGCGCCACATAAAATCGGATACATCATTTCAGGGGTGGCAGAACCATTTTTGGTGTTAGAAACAACTAACTTCCAGATATGGAGCAAACTCTAAATATTTATAATATCAAATAACAATGATTTGCAAAAAATTATGATTGGAGCCTGGAAACAAAAAAGCCCCTAAATTTTACCCCCTAGCTCTAAACATGGGAGCAACAATTTTATAAACTTTTTTTTTACTATTTTTATTTAAATTTATATTCATCGAAAAATTTCAAATTTTATGCAATTATCTCTTATTGGTCAGTTTTTATGACCCTGCAAAGTTTACAGCCTCCTCAAATTGAGGGAATTAAAACTTTATATGGTCATAATTTTTGAAAAAAAAAATCATTTAACTTGTAAAAATCTTTATTAGAGATGCAGACAAATAACTATAAGTTATTTTTTTCAAATTCCTAATAAAACAATAAAAATAAAATGAACATTCTCTCTAAATTCCAGTAATTTGAATTTGAAGGAATTATTTGAAAGAGTGGAAAAACCAACGTACCCTTTAAATTCAAAATAAAAAATCTCATTTATTTGAATTGTAAACAAAACAATGATAATAAAAACAGAAAAACTAATGTTTTATTAAAAATAAACAAAATGATTAAAATAAAATTAACAAAACTTTTGTTCATTTTTCAAGGAAACACCAACCTTTAAAAAAAGTTGGTGAACTCAGCGTTACTATAAAGATACATAACTAGTATGTATATGCTTTAGATAAGCATATGCTTACTAGTTTTATACATATGCTTACCATAAAACATAGGAACGAGGTTGGCAATTTTTGCCAACATTAAATACTTTTAGGCTGGCATTGTCGAATGCCAACCCTTATTCTGAGGGCTGTATATGAAATAGCCTGCTGCTGGATCTCCAGTAATTACATCAACTGTTTAATAGATAGAAAATGCAAGGGAGTGCTGCTACATGAACTAAGGGTTCAAGCTGAAGCAGCAATTTCTATTCTTCATTCTTTTTTTCTTTTTTTTGAAAAAACAAAATGGAACAAAGTAAGCAAAAAAGTGAGCAATTGCTGATCTATATTTGCTATAGTATATTTTGATGCTAAATATACTATATATATATATATATATATATATATATATATATATATATATATATATATATATATATATATATATATATATATATATATATATATATATATATATATATAAATATATATATATATATAAATATATATATATATACATATATATATATATATACATATATATATATATTTATTTATATATATATATATATATAAATATATATATTATAACTATTTATATATATATATATATATATATATATATATATATATAAATATATGTATATATACATATATATATATATATATATATATATATATATATATATATATATATATATATATATATATATATATATATATAAATAGTTTAATAAACAACAAATACCAGATTTCTAGAAGTCAGCAAATATAACCTTGATTTTTATTAAATGTAACACAAACAATGCTTCTAAAAAATCTAATGCCTCTTAAAAATTTAAAGTTTTTAAATGCTTTAGAAAAAAAATTGGTTAATTAAATGGAGTCAAGATGGTTTTATGAAAAATAAACGCTACACAACTTATCTATTGGCAACTCTTGATATTATAACAGATGTTCTAGTAAATGGCTAGAATAGGTAAAAATAGCAAATTCATGTACCATTTTTGATAAAGTGACACATTCGTGCCTTATTACTAAACTTTAATAATATGGCGTAGTAAGAAATCACAATGGATGGATAGAAAACATTTGACCAAGTTCTCTGACGCAAACATAAAAGTTTAGATTTTATATAGAATTATATACAGGTAATGAAAGTATTTAATCGTTAACTATATTGGACTAAATAAAAACTGCATAAAAGCAAATATTATTTGGCTTTAAATAATTCAAGTCAATAAAAAAATGATTTTTTATTTATGCAAAAACTTATATAATGCTCATGTGACAATAAAAAAAAAACTTACTCTTTTAGCATTGCCTAATGACTGTTTTTATTACAGGCGTGAAAGCGCCTGCCGTGTTTCCTACGTTGCCGCGACTGAAATTGATTTAAAATATTTTCAAAAATACTTTGAAAAGTAATATGTGGAGATTTTTTTCACATATTTAAAAAATATCTTTAAAATCTTTTGAAAAATATCTTTCAATTATTCAGCAATACAAATTGAAAAAAATGATTTTATCTTTAATTTAATTGTAAACGAAACCTGATAACCAAGTAGAATTTCTACTTTTTAGTTGCATTAACTAATGTTTTTCCACTTTCTTTTAGTAAAATTAATTTTCTTTGTTTAAAAGTTTAAAATGACATTCGTATTTGTTGTTTTTTTTTAATTTTATTAGGAAAGTCTTTTTAAAAATACTAGTAAAAATACTATTAATGGTTGTAATAAAAAAATAAAAGGGTTTGGGCAAGAAGTGTTTGGATGAAAAGAAAGCTTTTTTATGTTTTTAACTCTCAACCTTCAGTATTTTAATGAAACTAACTGTATTCATACTTTTTAAAAACGTGTTGTGCTTTAAGAATACCCCACACATACAGAACTAAATAAGCACATGCGTTGTTTACTTGTAACGCTATTATATTTCTAAAGTTTTTGTTTGTCTGCTGTGAAAACAAATAAAGATTTATGTAAGTATATAGTCTACATTATTTAAATGTTTATACCAGGGGTTGGTAACCTGCTGCTCGCAAGCCGAATTTGGCTCATTCGATTTCAAGATGCGGAACAAATATGATTATAATAGTAAAACAAAGATATTAGTAGCTCTTCTGTCTTAAAAGATTGCCGACCTCTGATTTATACAAATTTTTAAATGCATTATTTTGTTATACTAGACTCTATTAGAAATAATTTGCTTTCACTGTGAAATTGGTCTAAAGTAAAAGCGAGAAGGATTGGCACATTCAAAATTTTTTTTTTTCAAGTTAGCAATCACTAATTGTTATAATATTAAAAATTTATATTAAAAATATAAACTTGATATGTGAAAGAGGATTTTGAAAATCTTGTTGTAAAAAATTTCAATAGTTACAATTTCTTTATCATAGTAAGAATTTCTGAAATCATCTAATATATAACGTTCGGAAAGTTTCGAAACCCACTTATTTAATTATTCCTAACGTTGAGTACAATATTTTCTTTACGTAAATCAATACTCCGCCAACTCGTTTATTAGTTAGTCTCTACGACAAAATTTTTTGAAAACATGGAAGATGGAAAACCTAATTATCTGAAAGCTTATTCAAAGAAATCCAAGTTTCAGTTAAGCAAATTATATATAAAAGGTTTTAAAATTCTCACAGTTGTCCAAAAAGGGGTCCTAACCTAATTGGAAATGACCCAAAAAATCCCTTGGAGGGGTGGTTCTATAAGTTATAGTGATCACTTTAAAACAAAAATTAAAGTCCTTTAACTACCATAAGTGTGCTGAACAAATATCAGCTGATTTAATCTTTAAAAAAGATGTCTCTTCAAGAGGTACTGTCAAACTTAGTCGAGCAAGTGGAGGTAAATCTTTAAAAGTTCTTCCAGGACATTCAGTGAAGTACAAGAAGCAACTGTTTAATGCCAAAACATTGATCCAAGTTTAAAACAATACGAATCTTTCCAATGTTGGTGTGAAAAGACTTGCATCAGGTCTAAACAACTCAATGGAAAAAAGAGCTGAGATTAAACTTGGAATTAATGGAGGTGGTTCATTTTTTAAAATTACCCTCAGCGTAATTGACACATATTCCAAGCAAAGTTATACTCAAGAATCATTATGTCTCCAATCAAGTTCTTCTGTCCAGGATGGTGGTGTAAAAAAAAAAGCTGATTGTTGCTGCAGCAGAAGGTATTCCTGAAACATATGAAAATCTTAGAACACTATTAAGGCTCATACAAATTGAAGATGTGTCTTACATAATTTCATGTGACATGAAAGTAGCCAACATTTTATGTGGTATCTGGTCTCACTCTAGCAAACGCCTATGTTGCTGGTGTGATGTCGAGTCTAAAAACTTTACAAACTCTGGCCAATCAAGAACATTTAGTTCTTTATGCAACAGTATGCTGGATTCCTCTCTTCAGGTGCAAAACTTCAATTGGCTAAGAATTATGCAAATGTTGTCCATCCTCCATTAATTAACCCCTACAGACAATCTGAGCTTATTCCTGATGTAATTTCTCCAATGGAGCTTCATCTCTTTCTTCGAATCTTCAACCATATTGCCAAGCAATTCCTTGAAATATGGGATCAAGCACAAAAATAGCCGAATCTTTTGCACCTTCAAATGCAAGCATTTCATGGGGGACAGTTCAATTGAATTGAATGCAACAAACTGTTGAAGAATGTTAACATTTTTCAGAGTCTTGCCTTAAAGCATGGTCTTTTGTTGATTGCTTCAGAAAGTTTGTTGATTGCTTTTGTTGATTGCTTCAGAAGGTTTGCTGATTGCTTCAATCTATTTAAAAAGCTTGTTTTGGAAAGATCTTGGAAGCAGGATTATGTCAAACAGTTTCAGAATTCTAGCATTCTTACCTAGCTCTTGGATATTCATCACATTAAGGAATTTGCTGAAAAAAATGAAACTGGGCTTGGAGTTTTCAGTGAGCAAAACACTAAATCGATGCATTCCAAATTCAAGATTCACTGGCAAAGGTTTAAAAGCTAACCTTCTCATCCTAAATATGAGGACAAAATTATGAGTTGTCTTATTGATCTTAACAGCAAACACATTTAAAATTAACTTGTTGTGGATTAAAAGCTCTCAGGAGAAAAATCTTATCAGAGTATATTTTTGTGTGTGTAATTACATATTTTTTCAGAAGATCTACAGTCTCAAATTTGTATTGGTTTAAGCAACTTTGTAATTCAGTGTATATATATTTAGAAATATATGCACATCTTTTTGAAAAAAGTTGTTTTAAATAATGCCATACTTAAGAATAAAATTTTAATCTCAATTTTTTTTTGATATTTTATCCTACTAAAAAATCAAAGAAATTTGATATCTATTTTGTATATACTAGTATTGGTAGTACAAAAATATAAGGGATATTAGTTTGTGATATTAGTTTGTGATATTAGTTTGCAATATTAGTTTGTGATATTAGTTTGTGATATTAGTTTGTGATATTTGTAAAATTTAAGGCAAAAAAAAAAGTCTTTTTTTGAACTTTAGGCTGTGCAAACATTTTTTGATAATAAAGGCTTTTGGTGTATTTTGACGGAAACTTTAAATGCAATTTTCTCCTGCAGACGTAATTAAAAGATTTTAATTTTTTCTTTAAAGTGATCCCCATTACCTATAAAATCACCCTTCTAAGGGATTTTCTGGTCATTTCTAAAGAGGTTAGGACCCCTTTTTGGACAACTGTGTTCTTCTTAAAAAAGTTTTTTTTTTTTTCGAAAAAATCAACAATAAACTTTCATTAACATTAACAGCAGACGTGTTAATTTTTCTTAACAATATTTGGGACTTGTTAATAAGGAAACTTAAAATAAAATAAAGTATTGATATTAAAATTTAATGATGTTCTTGGTTTAAGGTTGTTCTTCTTTACTTATATCAAAATTTTATTTTATTTAAAGTTTTATTATTCACAAGTCCCTATTACGGTTGAGAAAAACTAACATGTCCACTGTTAGCGCTAATGAAAATTTGGGAAAAATAAATTTTATATAAAAGTTGTACCTGAAAAAAAATAAAAACTATTCATTTAATTCATATGGATAGTTTTTATTTTATTTTTAAGGTATAACTTTTATATAAAATTTATTTTTTCCCGGGTACCCGCCCATTCGTTTGACAGGTACCCGGGCAAACATTTTTTCAATTTTCGAAAAACTAATCTAGCACTTATTTAGTATCTTATTAATACATAACATGTCTAGAATGTTCAGAACTGTTAAATATTGTTAAATAGGCCTAGACCTAATTGTTTGTTTTTGTTTTTGTGTTAAATAACAAATTTATTAACAAGTTTACAAGTTAACAAGAATTAAATCAGTTTTTAAATTATTATTATTTTTTTTTTAATTTACATTGGACAAACCAAACTTTCACAGGTCGTCATATAAAGCATATATAAAGACATTTCCCAACAAGCTTAAGCAAGACTGTCGAAAAGTGGTAACTGAAATTTGGAATAAATTGAAACAAGAGAACGATTTGTCAAAAAAACTAGATCCGTTGTTAAATAGTTATACCGCTTAGCACAGAAAAATGAGGCAACATTATTGACCTTCCGGGCAGGCTACTCAAAGAAGAATGTGAATGTCCTTCTTAAAAAATAAGCCTCAAATATAAAAATGTTACAAGTTGTGAAACAAAAAACGCAAAGCATTCAACAAGACCACATTAAAATCGATTTTGAAGCCGGGCTCTTATGTACTACTTGTGATAAAAAATCTGTAAAATACAAAACAAAAGGACAAGATGAATTATAGAGTCAGATAAGCATCTTCAAGAGCAATTTGATTGGCTTGTATAAAAGAAAAGAATGCGGCGTTTTAAAGTTTAGATCAGGAAAAGAACTAAAAGAAATTTAAAGTTGATGAGCTTGAAAAAAAAACTCAAAAGAAAGAAATATGAACAAGTAAAGCAAAAGATATTTTGAAAAAAGAAGAGAAATTTTGGCGGAAATTTGTGCTAAAAATCCTGACATCAGCAGTAAACTAAATATCCGACAGACAGCCGGTTGGCCAACAATTGAAGAAGATCAGCCGCTTATTTTAAAAACCATAGTTGACATTGCCTTGTATGGGTCTGCTGCTCATGACAAAAGACAAAGTGATATGTATTGCAGTGTTAGAAAATCTCAATGAATTGACAGAGCAATTAAAGATTCAAGGTAGAAGTATTCAAATAAGTAGAAGTGCTGTTTATACTCGGCTCTTGCCAAAACGAAGTTTATCATTGGAAGGCAAACGCCATGTAATAACTGTACCCGTTAAGTTAATTCGAGCACAAAATTATTTACACTTAAAACACATTGATGGTCAATTTTGTACAGCTACTTTAAATCACTAAGAGGAAGTGGCTTCTTTGTTGGGATCTAAAGAAGTATGCTTCATCAGTCAAGATGACGAAGCCAGAATCCCCATAGGATTAAAGCAGCTAACAAGCAAGCTCCATTTTTAATGCACGTCGAATACCGCGTTAGATTCCCTGATCACGACTGGGTAATAGCATCTAGACACAAACTCATGCCATCTGTTTATGCTGGCATTGAAATCCAAAAAGACGGTTTAGGTAAACTGGAAGTTGTAACATATTCAGGCCCAACTTACATAGCCATCAGATCAGGCAAGTATTGCTCATCATCAGCTTATAGCCATGGACTAGATTACGAAAAGGTATTTGAGTTGGAGGAGTTTGACATTGCTCCAAAGGGTCCAAGCAACAAGTTGATCAAACTGATTCTTATTATGTGTGTGGATGGATCTCCATGACTCCATGGGAAGATGTAGAGGCTCTGATGTAAGATTTGGATTTATCTTTAAAACTATGTTAATAATTTAAAAAAGTACTTTTTGTTGTAGTTGTTTTATTTTTTTTTTTTTTTTTACACAACATAATCTAAACAGCGTTGAGAAGAAAGCTTCGATTGCAAACATACATGAACTTTTTTAATAAAGGCCTGTTCTTAGTTGCAGGCATTCTTTTATTAAAAAAAATATGTATATTTTTAGACATGCTAAAATAAAAAATAAATAATAATCTGTTTAGAAAGAAAATCTTGGTTAAATATCTTAACAAGTACTGTAACAACTTTAATCTATAATGAAAAAAGTTCAAATATATGATAAAATGGCTCTAATTTAACTCCTACAAGTTTACCAAAATTATTTGAGTATCCAAACCAATCAGTCAACGCATGTACTCTACTTTCCAAATCAATCAGCCACCGAATATACTTTTCTTTACCATACAAACCAATGAGTCAACAAACAATTACAATAATTGGTAGCATGTACATTTTATTATTTACAGTGAATGCTTAATGGTAAAGATTATTTAAAATGATTTCTTAATGGTAAAGATATTAGGAAAATATGTGAAATATGGTCAATTATACGTACTTACTGTCAGGGCCAACAACACTCGAGGAAGAGACAGGAGAACAACTTTTTTTTTCTAAAGAACCTTTTTTTAAAAAAAATTCTAGATATAGAGAACTTTTTTTAGAAATTGTACCCCTCCACTTCGAAACCCGTCTCATCGGTTATGACTGTAGAAAACAGATTGCATTATCTTTAATAATTCATATCAGGTAAAATTTAATAATTTATTATTTAGCTTCTTATATTATGGTTTTTCTCCACATTCTCCAATTGATTATAATTTTTATACGCAATATCAGGGTGCAAAGATTATAAAATAAACGTTTTTTATAAAAACATTTTTTTTTTTTGCAACTCTTACCTCAAATAAACCAAAAAATGTCATAATTATATGGTTTTCGTTGAAATTAAGATGTTGTGGTTTATTTTTCGCCGGCCAATTATTGCTAATTACAATACATGAAGGACACATAACTAAGTCTGTAGAAGACTGATTTAAATCCCAACAAAGCGTCTTGAAAATCAAGGACAAAAACAGCGGACAGACTCGAGAGTTGAAGCAAATTATAGGATAAAATTAGATATATTTTTTTCCGTATCGACTTTTTCCGTGGTTTTCGATGAAATTAATGTAGTCGTCACTCACAAATATAAAAATTTTAAAAATTAATTGTTTGCTTTTGTCAAAATTATTTTAACGATGCGTACTTGATTGAACAAATAATTAGTTTTTTTAATGAGCGTTAAAAAACAATTATTTGTTCAACTCATTTACGTGCATTAAACATTTAATTATGACGTAATAAAACATACAAGTACCGTAAAATTTCAAACTCGTTACAATTAAGATGTTTGTGTTATTAGTGTTTTGCATTTTATCGTTTATAAGCAGTGGACAAGCTAAGGTGTCTTGTAATTTAGTACGATGCCCTAAACCTTTGTGCGAGTCAGGTAAGTTATATTATATTTTACACTTTTATTTTGTACACTTAAATTTTGATTGACATTTTGATATTTATAACTATTTACGACTTATTTATTCAAAGTAAAGTTTTACACTTGCAGTTGAACGCAGGTTGTAGAAGAAAATAAGATACAACAATCTATTCAGTAATGTTGCTTTACTATTTATATTTGAATTACTTATTGTATGTAACAACATTGTCTCATATTTGAGGCAAATACGTTTTACTGATGGATAGAGGCCTGGCTGATCCGGAAATAAATTCAACCCCATAATGAATTAACTCCCGTAGCGTAAAAAAATTAACCAGGTAGTTAATCAATTTTGAAATAGATTAACTACCCTTGAAATAAATTAACTCCTGTTGGCGAAACAAATTAACTCCCCATAAAATTTTAATTCCCTCGGAACAATAACTTATACGGATTACGAATAAAGTATTTCAACTTGATGTTTTTAGATGTGCGGTGCAACTCTAAAAACAAGAAAAGAAGTTGAGAACTTATATAGAGATTAGAAATAGTAAGTGTACCTGATAGGGTGCATCAGGAAAGTTTAAGGTGGTTTAAAGATGCAGATGATCATGTAATAGCGCCCAGAGTTAAGAGTTTCAGGAGACAAAGTTAGAAGTAGAAGCTGAAAACTTGGAAATGATGTGACACAGGTGACATGAAAAATCTAGAGTTAAGCAAAAAAAGTGCTTACGATCTTATACATTAGAGAAACAGTATCATCTATGTTATGATATTTCTATATATAACACTGCAATATAATATAATATATATACATATATATATATATACATATATATATATATATATATATATATATATATATATATATATATATATATATATATATATATATATATATATATATATACATATATATATATATATATATATATATATATATATATATATATATACATATATATATATATATATATATATATATATATATATATTATATATATATATATATATATATATATATATATATATATATATATTAATCTTTGAAAGTCATTTTCTTGTTATATGATAAAATGTAATTAAAAGTTCAATAAATACGGCAGCGTAGGGGAGACCGGGGCTAGTTGGCTCGGTTTCTACTCTATGAGCTCTGTAGCCCTAACAGTACATTTTTTAAAAAATATTAAAGTGTAGTCATAAAGAGTATGGATTAGGGTATCTTATAAAACTTTCATTCATTTACAAAAAAAAATACTTAGGGATTTTCCGGACCCACAAAAAAAATAAAAATTTGCGCCAACTATAAAAATGATTATTAATGCACTTTTAAGTGCAAAATTGATAAAAAAAATTTTAAATTAATTTTTGCAACAATTTTATCCCAAAATTTAATTTTACTTTTAGCTGGTACCAAATATTAGTCAGTATAAAAGCCAAACAGTAGCCCACCTTTTATCTGTGGAAAAAAAAACTAAAAAAAATTTTTTTTTAATTTTTTTGTAAGAATAAATATTTTCAATATTGTTAAAAATTAAAAAAAAAAATAAGAATAATTTTATAAAAATGAATATTTTTTTCCATAGTAAATGCTATGAGCCAACTTACCCCGTGAAAAATTTGTCAACTTACCCCGAAAGCTTTTTTTTTAATAAACAGTCTATAGATCCTGAAAAACGGCAGGTTTGAAAAAAAGTCTGACTTGATATAGTAAACCAATTGTGACTGGAGCTTTTACAATAATTTTTTTTTTTCATACGACTAAATATTTTCTTTGTAAAGTAAAAAGGAAGCGATGTTCTAAAAGTTACGTTTTTGTCCAAAAAAACGCATAAATCTCAATATCTCCCATGCGCATGCGCGAATCCTGACAATACTACAGTGAATGATGAAATGGTCAATAAGGAAGTTTCTGAGTAATTTTTGTCACTTTCTGATGAAAGGCTCTAAAGATAAACGCAGTTCGTCAACTTACCCCTGCGGCCAACTAGCCCCGGTCTCTTCTATAAACTTTTTTGAAAAAATATGAATTTGTTTTTTTATTTTTATTTTAATATACATTATTTCGATATTTCGCTGATCTATTGTGATGTCATCAGGTATAATAAATAAAAATCGTTACAAACAAAATTGTTATAATAAAAACAAACCGTTAAAAAGATATCATTAAAAAGAGCATGATAAAATCAAAATGGGATTAAATGTTGACGTCAGATAATCTAATAAAAAATGGCCCCCAAGCTTTTGTTGTCATGTTATCTCCATCATTTCTATTAAGAACATTTCCGCCACCTCCTAACTCTTGTCGAACTTTAGCTTTGCTTATTTCTAGGGATTCTCGAATTTTCCGAATATTTCTGGAGCAATAGATATGGTTTTCGGGTTTAACCAGTCAAACGTACCTTGGCATGATTTGGAATGCTCACTCGCACTCGAACTGGCCCATTTACTTTTTTACTATTTTTCTGGTGCTCAATACATCTTGATATAACTTTTTTTTGGTTTCAACAATGTATATAGAGTTGCAAGAACATTTTATTTAGTAGACGCCTGGGTTTATATTTGGAGAAAGTTTTGTTTTGTTGTTGCAGAATATATTGTTTAAATTTAGAGCTGATGTGAATATAACATTTATGTTTTGATTTTCAAATTCTTTTCTAAGTTTGGGACCAACAATTGTTATCCATGGTAGCTTTATAAATGGTTCGTTGTCAGTTGGTTGATAATTGGTATTTTTTTCATCTATGTTCATATAGTCTCTGGCGCTATTAGTTTAATTGTTCTTGTCGTGCCCGTTTTCAACAAATATTTCTATTAGAAAATCAATTTCTTGTTGGAGGTATTTTTGAGAACATATTCTTTTTGCACAGTATAAAAACCCCTTGACTACGCCAGTGATTATATTAGGATTGATATTTGAGTTTGGTTTAAGTTGAATATTAGTTGTTGCTTCTTTTCGATGTATTTGAAATTCATAAGCTCCATGCGTTGTGTTCGTAATATTAATATCTAGAAAATTAAGTTGTTTTGGTGGTTTTCGAGTAAAGGATTTTATTCGTTTAGGATATTTAGAAACATTTGTTGTTGTTTTATTGAGTTAAAGCCAGCGTGACAATCGTCTAAATATCTCATGAAAGTTTCTGGTTCACATGTATGAATACTAGCTATATTAGATGCTTTTCTTTCTATATTTTGTAGAAACGCTTCCGCCATAACAGCCATATATTTTCTTTCTATATTTTGTAGAAACGCTTCCGCCATAACAAACCTATAGGACCTGAATTAGGTATTATTCGGATTTTGTTTTCATATAAAAAATATCAAATACTCAATAAAGGTTCTATTAATTGGTGTATGTCTGCAAGCGAAATTTTTGTTCCAGTCTTTAAGTCGTCGATGTCATTATTTAGTATATCAATAAAAACTAGAAAAGCTTCTTTAATGGGTGTGGATATAAATTAACTATATCAACAAAAACTTAAACTTCATTGGGATCTATTTTCCAATGTCTGGCTTCATTAATAAAACTATTTGAATTAATAAGACTATTCTTGTTTTTGTTTAGTGTTGGTTGAATGATATTAACGAGATATTCGGAGATTCCATATGGTGATGCGTTGGTTGTTAATATATAACATATATTATAACATATGTTATTTTTTGCTTATCTCAAATACTTTGATGTCGGCAGTTATGTTGGCATTGCCAAATGCCGACCCTAATTTCGAGGGCTGTATATATATATATATATATATATATATATATATATATATATATATATATATATATATATATATATATATATATATATATATATATACATATATATATATATATACATATATATATATATATATATATATATATATATATATATATATATATATATATATATATATATATATATTATATATATATATATATACATATATATATATATACATTAGGGATATGACTTTTTTGCAACCTACTAGGCCTGTATCGTAATTCAATGAACTTTTATGTAAAAAGAACGAATAGATGTTTCATTTTGACATATTTTGAAAAAAGGTCACCCCAAAACCAAAAAATCGAATTTTCAATAGGTACACTTTTGTACAGTAAATGAATATTAAAGGCTGAAGATGTTGTAAGAGTCATACTCCTGTTGTTATTTTATTTATTTATGCAACATGTACTGTAATATAACAAAAAACATTATGTGATATATAATTATACAAGTATTACAAAATTAACAGTATCAAAGCGTCTAGTACAACAATATACATAACTGTCTGTGTCTATAGGCCTACTGTGTTTAGTACATGGGTCACATGATGCTCACGTCTCATAAAGAGTCTAGCGCTTATTACTTAGAATGAATCGAAGTTGCAGTTTGTCTTTCTTTCTGCAGGAAGCATACAGGTCTTGCATCACCTTGATTGCACGTTCAGCTATCTGATTACTTCGTGGTATGTCGATGACGGATGGCTCTTTCTTCCAGTGATTTTTGAATGACTGCAATGCCTTTTTGTAAGGCTTCAATACATCAG